>NW_026652294.1:6853490-6942342 GCF_009828535.3 Hylobates moloch
TTTTTTTTTTTTTTTTGAGATGGAGTCTTGCTCTGTCACCCAGGCTGGAGTGCAGTGGAATGATCTCAGCTCACTGCAAGCTCCGCCTCCCAGGTTCACCCCATTCTCCTGCCTCAGCCTCCCGAGTAGCTGGGACTACAGGCACCCACCACCATGCTCGACTAATTTTTTGTATTTTTAGTAGAGACGGGGTTTCACCATGTTAGCCAGGATGGTTTCAATCTCCTGACCTCGTGATCCGCCCGCCTCGGCCTCCCAAAGTGCTGGGATTATAGGCGTGGGCCACCACACCCGGCCCAGAGTTGCATAACTTAACTCATCCCATTCTCCCCACAACCCTAGGAATTAGTTCTATTATTATCTCCATTTTTTTTTTTTTTTTTTTTTGAGACGGAGTCTTGCTTTGTCACCCAGGCTGGAGTGCAATGGCACGACCTTGGCTCACTGCAACCTCTGCCTCCCGGGCTGAAGCGATTCTCCTGCCTCAGCCTCCCAAGTAGCTGAGACTACAGGCGTGTGCCACCATGCCTGGCCAATTTTTTTTGTATTTTTAGTAGAGACAGGGTTTCACCATGTTGACCAGGCTGGTCTCGAACTCCTGACCTCAGGCAATCCACCCACCGCAGCCTCCCAAAGTGCTGGGATTACAGGCGTGAGCCACTGTGCCTGCCCATTATTTCCATCTTATAGATGGGGTAAACTGAGGTACAAACTGGTTATGTCACTTGCCCAAGTCGCATCGCTGGGATCTGAAACCAGGCCACCTCACTCCAGAACTCAGGTTCTCAGTCACCGTTAGGGATGAGCCACATTGTCCAAAGACATTGCTCCAGACCCATCTCGACCCCCCACCCCTTCCTGCTGCCATTTGGGTCCAATAAATACTTGCCCAATGCCTGCTTCATGCCAGGTCCTGCATTAGGCACTGCGGATGGGTGGCAACAGAACAGATAAAACCCCTGTCCTAGTGAAGTCACACTCTCCCTGCCTCTCCAGGCACTCAGGGTGTGAGCTCCACTGCTGTTTCACAGGCCCATGCAGGTTGTATTAAGATGTTTCTAGAATCCCTAAAAATACACACACGTTTTATCTTCTCTATCTAGGCTGTGAGGCTGGGGAAATAAAACCGAAAAATCAAGATGGTAGAGACAGACATGGTGGCTCATGCCTGTAATCCCAGCACTTTGGGAGGCTGAGGTGGATGGATCACCTGAGGTCAGGAGTTCAAGACCAGCCTGGCCAACATGGTGAAACCCCGTCTCTACTAAAAACAGAAAAATTAGCTGGGTGTGGTGGCGGGTGCCTGTAATCCCTGCTACTCAGGAGGCTAAGGCAGGAGAATGGCGTGAACCCAGGAGGTGGAGGTTGCAGTGAGCCGAGGTCAAGCCACTGCACTCCAGCCTGGGTGACAGAGCGAGACTCTGTCTCAAAAAAAAAAAAAAAAAAGAGGGCAGAGAGGAAAACACAAAGCTTTTGTAGTCAGACAGGCCAGGGTCTGAGTCTCAGCTCTGCTGCTTGTTAGCTGTGTGGCCTTAGGCAAGTCATCTTGCCTCTCTGTGCCTTAGTGTCTTCATCTGTTAAGTGGGAATAATCAGAATACAAGTATTATGAATTTAATATTTAAGTTTTGGGGGAGGGATAAGGTCACCTTACTCTTTCTGCTGCTTCTGCCCACGAGAGAAGGAAACTGACATTTACTGAGCACCTACAGCATGCAATACTAGGTGCTGGGGCTTTCTACGTGATCCTCATTCAATCCTGAAAACAAATCCTCCACTGTAACACCTGGGGATGCAGTGGTGATTAAACCAAACCTCTGTCCCCAGGGGACCCCACTGTCCACTGTCCTCTCTCAGGACCCAGGGGTAAAACCTATCCCGCCAGTAGACAAGATAGGCTCAGAGAAGTTCATGTAATGTCACTGAAACCAGACATCTAGGGAATAGAGGAGGAGAGGTTCAAACTCCAGAGCCAATATCTCTTGATATGCTGGCATACAGCAGGCACCAATAGCTGCTCCACGGAGACACAATGGCAATGAAGCCCTATACGTACATCCATAGAAGGCTCTAGAGAGGATCTGGTACTTCATATTGTCACAGAGAAGTTTCAGAGGAGCCCTGCAGGTGGAGAAAGAGGGAGATGCTTAGAATAGATCCAAACACAGCCCAGATTTTCTGGAGAGGATAACCATGTGTTATCTCTAGAGGGCAGATTAAAATCAGCCAGTCAGGGAGACTGTAGGGAGGGCTGCTATTACCTCTACCTGTACAGCATCATTGCCTCTTCTGCTACCAGCCCCCTGATTTTCCCCTGAGAAATCACACTCTCCACAACTCTCTGTGTGGTTTGTATGGGGATGACTCTGCCCACTACAGGACTCAGGTTGGAGTCACAGTGATTGGGGCAGAGATGGTCATGTGACCCAACCTGAGCCAATGAGAATTAGCCCTGGGACTTCTGTTGGAATTACTAGGTAACAGACACTTTTCTGAACAGGTTTCTAAGCCAGTGGGATATAGGGCAGTGGCTGCTGGGAGCCATCTTTGCCACTGCATGGGAAGCACCTGTCTGAGGACGGAACCATCATAGAGGCAAGTAGAGCCAAGAGCTGAAGAAACAGAGATTCCTATTTCGATCATCTGTATCCAGCCATGCCTGAAGCCACTGTGCCTCTGAGCTTCTCAGTTGTGCCAACAAATTTCCTTTTTTATTTGAACCAGTTTGAAGTGGGTTTCTATCACTTGCAGAAAGAATTCTGATTTGTAAAGTGATCCAGCTGAACCAAGCTGAGCCAAAGTGGGATTCAGAGTCTGGCTGATTGCTAAGTAGGTGATGCCTCAAAGCTTCTCCTTGCATGGGAATTTTTGGGAAAGTTTTTGGCTGAAAGAGGTGAAAGGAGTTAGATTCTAGCATTGTTGGAGAAATCCAGGACTGCTGAAGGGAGTGTTGTACACTCTCATAGAGGATAGAATGGAAGAATATCTGCATATTTGTTCTCAGGACATCCCAGTAGACATCCAGAAAAACAGGTAGACTGGGGCAGGGCAGAAGGAGCATAGCTGAAGTCCTCCACTTAGGCAAATGGAGGCAGTTAGGAACATTAAACAGTAAAGAGTTGCCCTTTGTGCCCTCAGGTTGATGAGACTCAGACTTGCTCAGATTACATGAGAATAGGATCACATCAACAGCTTTCCCACTGTAGACTTCGCTTTCTGCAAGGTAGTGAGCTCTCCATCACTCCAGGTGTGTAAGCAGATGCTACAACAGGAGAGGGGGCAATGGGTTATAGCAGCCTTACTCACTGGTCCATGGACCATCAGCCCAAGAGTTACTTGGAGTTTCTCCAACATGTGGATTCCTGGGCCCCACACATACCTACTCAGTCAGGACCTCTAGGAAGTAGTCCAGGAACTGATATGTTTTGCTAACTAGCCCCGGTGATTCACGATAAGATAATCTCCAGGCGGGGCACAGTGACTCATGCCTGTAATCCCAGCACTTTGGAAGGCCAAGGCGGGCGGATCACTTGAGGTCAGGAGTTCGAGAGCAGCCTGGCCAACATAGTGAAACCCCATCTCTACTAAAAACACAAAAACTAGCCAGGAATGGTGGCACATGACTGTAGTCCCAGCTACTCAGGAGGCTGAGGCAAGAGAATTGCTTAAACCCAGGAGGCAGAGGTTGAAGTGAGCCGAGATCACGCCATTGCACTCCAGCCTGGGCGACAGAAAGAGACTCAGTCTCAAAAAAAAAAAAAGAATCTCCAGTAATATTAGCACTTCTCAAACTTTAAAGTATACACATGGTCTTGAAGCCATGTTAAATACAGGTTCTGATTCAGGAAGTTTACGACGAGAGACTCAGAATTTGCCCAGGTGCTGATGCTTGTTCACGGACCACACCTTGAGGAACCAGGGGATTGGATGACTTCAAAAATTTGATGCCGGCCCCCACCCCTTATATCCTATGGCTGATGACTGGACCACCCACTAGGACAGAAGACCCGCAAGGACAAAAGGGTTCTATTCTCTCAGGCCAGGCCAGGTTGGACCAGGGGAAAACAAAACCAGTCTCATGAATTGGCTGAACAATTTCAAAGAGACAAAGGATCTATGGGCAAACAGGAGATGAGCCTGAGATATAACTTTATACAATAAAACAGTAAGTGTCATTTACTGAACAGTACCATGTGCAGGTGCCACATTCTGGCCACTTTAAACCATTACCTGAGCTGGTCTTTACCACAGCCATATAAAGTAAGAACTGGAATTTCCACTGTGTGGAGGCACAAACTGAGATGTGGTTGTTGTTAAATAATATTTCTGGGATTATTTTGCCTTCTAGGTGTATGGTAGGGCTGCACTTGCTGTCCTCTTGTGGATGGGGCCAATGGGCTCTGAGTGGATATGACATGTGCTGCCTTTGGGCAGAGCCTTTTTATCGTGGGTTCCAACCTCTCTCTGCAGAGCTACCTTTCCCTGTCATTGTAACTGGCAACATTCAAGATGGTAGCTGCTCCATCACCCAGGCCCTTTAGTGTGGAAAAAACAGCCACCAGCTGACCCATGATAGAAACACAGCACGCATGATAAATAAACTTTTGTTGTAAAAAAAAGCCACTGAGGTTTTAGGACTGTTTGTTACTGCAGCATAACCTTGTTTATCCTGACTATTACATGTAACCTCTAACAGCTAGGATTTCATGGCCAGGATTTAACCTATATCTGCCTGAGTCCACAGGTTATGCTCACTCTGAATTCAGTGCAGGGTAAGATATGGGCAACTACAGATCTCTGGTACATCCTTCAGCTCCCTCCATCTGCAGCTCAAGCCCCTCATACCTCTCATGGTTGCAGCCATTGGTCGAGCTACCATCAGCCGAGCCACTCTGTGAACAGGATGAACAGGAGGACTTCCGGGGACTGGGTTGCCACAGGGATGGGAGGTTGCTTACGGAGACGTCCATCAGATCCTGGGGCACTGTGGTGGATAGAAGGAGGGGCAGAAGTATCACCCTGGTTAAGCCTATGTGGGTCACAGAAATCTCACCCCAGAGCAAGCAGCTCACCCGCCCCAGCCAGCACAGAGATAGGAAAAGACCCTGAAGGTGACAGTAGAAAACAGCAGCCCTCATCATCCTTAAGTCTGCCTGATCCAATGAAAGCCACCACCAAAATCTGGGGCAGAGCTGATGGCAGCCAAAGAGAGAAGAGGACACAGAGAGCCAAGAGCTAAGAAAACAGGCCCAATCCCAGAGCAGGAGGCCAAGCCTCGCCATGTTGTCACTTAGTCATGCTCACAGGATGCTGCAGGAGGGAAGGGGAGCCTGCTGGGTGATTCTGGAGAAGAGACAGGCCTCATCGGTGAGATGGAAGGGAGCCTGACTCAATAGATGAGGCAGGGCACCGAAGTGCCAGAGACCCAGTGAAGCCCCTGCTGATGAAGAAGGCACCTGTGCTGTCCATTGTCCTGAGGCTAAAGCTGCTCCAGCAAGTGGGTCTCAAACATATTAGAGACTCCCTAAAATCACGTGGGAAGCTTGTTAAAAAGCAATATGCCTGCCCCACACTCCTGGCCCTACTCAACTAAATCCTGGAGACAGCTCTCAAATCTGTATTTCTAAAGCAATTTTGATACAGCAGGTACATTCGACAGACTCTGATTTCCGAACTTTTGGACACTGGTGATTCCTGACCAGCCACTCTCAGGATACAGCACTCACAGTTTCCTTTATTTATTTTTCTTTCTCAGCTTCATAAAAACTGCAGAGTCTACAAAACCACATAACAAACATACTGGGGACATATGCATTACCATTTCTATAGTCAACTTCCTGGCCTCTTGGTAGTCCTAGACAGGTACAAAAGCTTTATTTTCTTTTTCTTTTTTTCTTTTTCTTTTCTTTTTTTTTTTTTTTTTGAGACAGAGTCTCACTCTGTTCCCCAGGCTGGAGTGCAGTGGTGCGGTCTCGGCTCACCGCAAGCTCTGCCTCCCGGGTTCACGCCATTCTTTTATTTTCTTTAAAACAGGGATCCATAAACTTTTTCTGTAAAGGGACAGCTAGTAGTATTTTAGCGTTTGTAAGCCATTTGGTCTCCGTCATAAGCACTTGACTCTGTTGTTGTAGTGCAAAAGTAACCATAAACAAAATGTAAAAAAGGAAGCATGCACATGTTCTAATAAAACTTTATTTATAAATACTGAAATGTGAATGTCATATCATTTTCATGTCACAAAATATTACTCTCCTTTTGGCTTTTTTGGATCATTTAAAAATTGAAAAAACATTCTTAGCTCATAGGCTGGTACAGAATGGGGCTGAATTTAGCCCATGAATCTTAGTTTTCTAATCCCTGCTGTAGGAAGTGAAGAGAGTTGCACACTTTTTTCCCCATATGTCATGGTCCCCACAGGACAACTGGTAATACCCTGACTCTTCCCTTGGGCCCCAAGGTAAGGGAGAGTTGTGGAACTGGTCCTCTTGCCATCAGAGCTCCGTAGCTGACAAGGTCAGCCCGTACCTACTGACAGAAGAGGAAGCTGCCTATACGATATAGTTCTTGCAGCCACCAAATGTGGCTTGTTACACTATTCTTCCCCACGTAGACTCACCCATGAGCTAGCCAAGACCAGTAAGCCCCTGTAAAATGTTCTAGAAAAAAAGCCCCAGTTCTTAGCCAATCTCAGGGATGCACTGACCAGTTTAGCCCAAGCATGGCAACCATGCCTTCCTCCATCTCAGCCTCTCACACTCACATCCATGCAGACATCACCAATTGATCCTTTTGCTACTGAACCTACAACACTGCAAGCTGCCTTCCATAGGGTGGAGGCTGGACAGCAGGAGGGCATCAATCTCTCTGCCTCCATCTCCCTTCCTGCCTCCATCTCCCTTGGGACCAGGACTCAAATGACAACATGGCAGAGGTGGCTGGCACTCAGCCCCTGGGGAAGGGGAGATCCCAGACATTACTGGGGGGCTGCTCCTTCAGACTCGGCGTGGGGAGAGTAGTGTCCCATCTGGCTTGCTCCCACTGACTCCCTCTGGCCACCACCAGCATGGACCGGCCTGCAGGAACCATCATCCAGGAAGGGCCCACAGAGACGGAAGAAGTGCTGCCCAAGAGGTCGGGGGCAACTTGAGACACAAAACAAAAAGAACCAGTGAGGTGGGGGTTCTGAGGTGGGCAGGACCGTGAGACAGCTGGAAGAGCCAGTTTCTGGGGGCTCCAACCCTCCCCCTGCCCGGCTCCACACAGCTCCCACATACACTGTGTTCAATTAGAAGAAAGAATGCTGATTTTTATAAAGTGCCTACTACGTGCTGAGTGTCAGGCTAAGTGTCAGTTTGCGACCTGAGCAAACCTAAAGAAACCAGTTATTGTCCTTCGCGACCCTGTGAGGGATGCATCCTCCCTCTTCTATTTTGCAGAAGAAGAAACTGAGGCTCAGAATGATGGCATGACTTAATCACCCAAAGCCCTGCCAGGCAGTAACAGACGTATCTAGTCTTTTGACTGAAGTCCCTCTCCTCTTTCCACTAACAACGGCCGTCCCTACTGAGTACAGTACTGTCATTAACCCCTTTTACAGATTAGAAAACTAAGGCATGGAGAGTTTAAGCAACATGCCCAAGACCACCCAGCTAATGAGGAGAGGAGCCAAGATCCCAACCCAGGGGATTTGACTTTTTTTTCTGAGGCAGGGTCTTGTTGTGTCATCCAGGCTGATGTACAGTGGCACAAATGTGGCTCACTGCAGCCCTGACCTCCCAGGCTCAAGTGATCCTCCATCCTCAGTCTCCTGAGTGGCTGGGAATACAGGCACGTGCCAGCAAGGCCAGCTAATGTTTTAAAATTTTTTATAGAGATGTGGTTTCGCCATGTTGCCCAGGCTGATCTCGAATTCCTGGGCTCAAGCCATCCTCCAGCCTCAGCCTCCCAAAGTGCTGGGATTACAGGCATGAGCCACTGTGCCTGGCCTGAGGACTTGACTCTGATCCTACTCTTTCTCCCTCAGCTGTTTCTCATAGGCACTTGTCTCTCCACACCATCTGTTCGCAAAACAGGGCAATCCTGTCGATGTTTGGAGACACTTTGGGTTTTCACGCCTTGGGGATTAATTAGGTGCTACTGTCATCTAGTAGCTGGAGGCCAAGGATGCTGCTCAACATCACAGAATACACAAGGCAACCCCCACACAAGGAATTATTCAGCCCTAAATGTCAACAGTGCTGAGGCTGAGAAACGCCACGCTAGACCAGCACTATCCAATAGAAACACAATCAAGAGGCTGGGAGGTGGCTCATGCCTGCAATCCCAGGACTTTGGGAGCCTGAGGCGGATGAATTGCTTGAGCCCAGGAGTTCCAAGTCCAGCCTGGGCAACATGGCAAAAACCCATCTCTACAAAAAATCCAAAAAAAAAGTAGCCAGGTATGGTGGCTTGTGCCTGTGATTCCAGCTACCCAGGAGGCTGAGGTGGAAGGATCGATTGAGCCCAGGAGGTTGAGGCTGCAGTGAGCCATGATCGCACCACTGCACTCCAGCCTGGGCAACAGAGCGAGACCCTGCCTCAAAAAAAAAATTACAATTGAGCCGCATATGTAATTTTTTAAAAATTTCTTTTTTTTTTTTGAGATGGAGTCTTGCTCCGTTGCCCACACTGGAGTGCAATGGCACAATCTCAGCTCACCACAACCTCCGCCTCCCGGGTTCAAGCAATTCTCCTGCCTCAGCCTCCCAAGCAGCTGGGACTACAGGCACATGCCACCACGCCCGGCTAGTTTTTTGTATTTTTAGTAGAGATGGGGTTTCACCGTGTTAGCCAGGATGGTCTCGATCTCCTGACCTCGTCATCTGCCTGCCTCGGCTCCCCAAAGTGCTGGGATTACAGGCGTGAGCCACTGGGCCTGGCATAATTTAAAAATTTTAGTAGCCACATTAAAAGGTTAAAAGAACAGGTGAAATCAATTCCAACAATATATTTTGTCTAACCTAATCTATCCAAAATGTTGCTACTTTAACATCTAATCAATATAAAATTATTGAGACTTTTTTTTTTTTTTGAGACGGAGTCTCGCTCTGTCACCCAGGCTGGAGTGCAGTGGCTTTTTTTTGGTAACAAAGTCTCAACATCCAGTGTGTGTTTTACACTTCCAGCACATCCCCATTTGCCCTGGAGACGTTTCAGGAGCCCAGGAGCCACATGTAGCCCACGGCTACCCTGCTAGACAGTACAGAGACAATCTCAGAAGCAGAGGGGTCTGAAAATGCCCTTATCTGATGTGAACCTGTCTACATATTTTGGAACTTGTCCTTGCCTCCCCAGAGCACAAGGGGCAGGCAAAGAACCCAGCGGAGACAGGGCTGATGAGACACTGAGAGGCAGCTTACAAACATCTGTGGTCACATCTCCCCTCCCACAGGGTGAAATCGTGTATATTTAAGGCATATATCTGCAAATTTCTTCTGTTAAGAGCCTGAGAGTAAATACTTTCAACTTTGTGGGCCATATGATCTCTGTCACAACGATTCACTTCTGCTGCTGTGGTATGAAAACAGCCATAGATGATATATAAATGAATGGATGTGGCTGTGTTCCAATAAAACTTTATTTACAAAAACAGGTGAGTGGGCTGAATTTGGCCCATGAAAAGGGGTTTGTTGACTTCTGATTTAGGCACTCTTTCAGAAGGAACTTCATACCTCTCACAGATGGAAACCTCTCACAGTGGAAACCGTAAGATGACTGTTTTTGTTAAGCCTGTGGGGCTCAAGCCCCAGAAAATCAACCAAGGATGCGGTTACCATTTCCATGTGGGTTGAAGTTGACCTTGAGAATGAAGGCAATGAAACCACAATGACCTCTCCCTGCCAGTCAAAACGATGTGCATGGAGTGGTGGTTAGAGGCACAGGCTCTGGAGCCAGACCTCCTGCGTTCAAATCCCAGCCATGACAAGAATTAGCTGTGTGATCCTGGACTAGTTGCTTAACCCTTCTGTGCCATCAGTTTTCTCCTTGCAAAATGGGGGATGGTGATGACAACCTGGGAGGGCTATGGTGAGGATGGAATGAATTAAGATAGGAACAGTGGGACAGCAGACAGAAGTGGGCCTGGCACACAGTGGCACTCAAGACACGATACCTACTACTGCTTACTGAGCATCTGCCAAGCGTCAGGCCCCATGTCAGGTCACCAGGTGTTTTAGGAATGATCTTGCTGATTCCTCAGAATATGCTGCTGGTGGGGACTGCTGTTACCCCATTCTACAGAGAAGGAAGTGAGGCCTGCGGAGGACAGGTCACTTAACCACACCGCAGTGGCAGAGCTGAATACAGTGATGCCTTCTTTTCTCTAAACCAACGGTTCTCAAGCAGGGGCAATTTTGCCACCCTACAGAGGACACCTGGCAATGCCTAGAGACATATCTGGTTGTCACGACTTAGAGCAAAGTAAATTTGCTACTTGGCATCTAGTGGGTGCTCAACATCCCACAACGCACAGGACCACCTCCTACAACAAAGAATTATTCCATCCCAAATGACAGTAACGCTGAGGTTCAGATGTCCAATTCTAGATAAACTGAATTAGTTGGGGGTTTTCTCAAGGGCAGACAAGGATCCAAGTGCAAGTTCCAAAGGCACATCAGTAAGGGAGAGGCAAATTGAGACAAAGGAAGAAAAGGGGAGGGAGTAAAGGGTTAGTTGCCAAGCAAGTTACCAATAGAGGTAACTGTGCTTAATCTCCCATGGAAGCTCTGGGAGACTGTGCAGATCACGTATGTCAGAGTTTGCCTCACAAAGGGAGAGGAAGCTGGGACATTGATACACTAACTCCTATCGGCCATGAGCTGAGGGCTGCTCCAGGGAGGCACTGGTTCCCCGATGCTTCCAATATGCCCCATACCTGGCCAGTAGGGACTCTTGTGGCCAGAGAAAACCCTCAGGCAAAGAGATACTGAGGCAGCCCTACTCCATGGGCTCTACAATGAATATCTCATCATCTCATTGAATCTTTTTAATAAGGGGAAGTAGAATATTAACAACAACATTTGAGTGTTCTGTATGTGTGAAATGCCTTATCTCATTTAAAAAATATTTTAATTTGCATTTATTTTGAGACAGAGCCTCACTTTGTTGCCCAGGCTGGAGTGCAATGACACAATCATGGCTTACTGCAGCCTCGACCTCCCCAGGCTCAGGTGATCCTCCCACCTCAGCCTCCCAAATAGCTGGGACCACAGATGCATGCCACCACACCTGGCTAATTTTTCTATTTTTTGTAGAGATGGGGTTTCGCCATGTTGCCCAGGCTGGTCTTAAACTCCTGGGCTCAGGCAATTCAAAGTGCTCCCTCCCAAATTTCGGTCTCCCAAAGTGCCAGGATTACGGGTGTGAGCCACCATGCCCGGCCGCCTTACCTCGTTTAATCCCCAGAATGACTATGAAACTGGTGCTATGAACACGCCCATTTTACAAATGAGGAAACTGAGGCACAGAGGGCTGAGATGACTTGCCCAAGTTCAGCCAGGATTCCAGAGCCTATGCCATTGCTACTACCCCAGGCCATCTCTCCTAGTGGCAACTTTATCAGACGAGTAGAGGGTGGTTATTGTTCTTATCTGGGGGGAAACTGAGGCTGCCAAGAAACCGACTTTCTGTTTCCAGATCCTCTTGTTAGCCCCAGAATCCAGACCTGTCATCTTCTACTTTTAAACACCTGGAGTCATTTTCAGGATCAGTTAGCAGGTGACTCCCCGGGGCCTGGGACAGGGCAGCTCACCGAATTCCGACTGCATGCCAGGGTAGATGATCCTGAACACATAATCCGTGGCCTCGTCATCATCTTTGTCTGAAGATGTGGACTCAGCAGAACCCTGAGGGCTTCGCTTGCGCAGTTTAGGAAACACTTTGCCCTGCAAAAACATGTCCCAAAACAAGGCCCTTGGGACACACCAGTCCCCACAACTTGCTCAGTCTGAGGGTATCAGTGGGGAGCGCATGAGGCCCACATAAGGGCACACAGGCAAAAACAACCACCCTCTGTGACCAGCCTTCACCCCAGCTTCCCTGGGTCCCCATGATCACTCACCTTACCCCTCTGGGACCACAGTGGCGGGTCCAACTGCCCATGTGGGAGCAGCCCATTCTCCAGGCACGAGAGGAACTGCAGGAGGTGCCCACCCTTGGGGAAGCGGAAGGGCGGCCTCTGGATCCCGTCCTGGCTGACCAATACCACTGTCCCGCCGCTGTCCACTGCCGCCACCACCAGCCAGAGAAGACCCAGTGGGAAGTCACTATGAGGCACGGTGACAGCCCCTTCCTGCAAACACATCCCCCAGGGGTGCCAAGCCAGACCCAGGGATCCTGCTCTGAGGCTCTGGGAAAGGCCTGGGCAAAGGTCAGGAGCAGTTTTTACCTCCCGAGTCTCTCTTATCTCATCCACCGTCCACCTCTGACTGGGGACTACAGGACAAAGGCAAGAAGAACCGAGTTGACCTCCCTGACATTAACCACCAAAGGAAAAAGACGCCTCCTAGCACCCTACGCTCCTCAGGAATCCTTTACAAATCTACCTGACCTATTTTTGTACGGAGGCCTTCAGACTTCCCATCTCGGGGCAGTAGCTGACTCTGGCTAGCGTGTATTGAGCACTTACTGAATACAAGCACAGCATGTTAGAGGCACTCTTATTGAAATACTCACAATATCCCTAAGAGTCCTATCTGTTATTGCCTATTTTACAAATAGCAAAACCAAAGCTCAGAGAGGTTAAGTAACTTCTCCAAAGTCACACAGCTGATCAATGGCAGAGTCTGGGTCTGAATCCAGGTCTGTCTCATGTAAAAGGCTTAAATCACTGTGTTTTGTTCCTTGGTGAGGCACGGACCATTTGCTTTCTAAAGCAGGATGGCCCTCTGCTTACTCTGACTGTACTTTCTTTTTTTTTTTTTTTTAGACGGAGTCTTGTTCTGTCGCCCAGGCTGGAGTGCAGTGGCGCCATCTCTGCTCACTGCAAGCTCTGCCTCCTGGGTTCACGTCATTATTCTGCCTCAGCCTCTCTGAGTAGCTGGGACTACAGGCGCCCGCCACCACGCCCGGCTAATTTTTTGTATTTTTAGTAGAGATGGGGTTTCACTGTGGTCTCGATCTCCTGACCTCGTGATCCACCCGCCTCGGCCTCCCAAAGTGCTGGGATTACAAGCGTGAGCCACTGCGCCCGGCCTTCTGACTGTACTTTCTTCTGACTTTAAAGAAGTACTGCAGTTATTGATCCCCATCTTCAGAGCACTGACTTTGGAGTCACAAAAAGCTGGGTCCAGTCCCGGCTCTGGAGTTTCCAGGGTGTGTGCTCTTATACTAAGCTGCTTCCTCTCCTCCAAAATGGAAATGATGTCACCCCATCAGTGGGTGGTTGTGATGATTGAATAACAGGCATGTGAGTGCTTAGAACTGTGCTTAGCACATTATCACTGCTTAATAAGTGTCAGCAGCTAACGCCATAGCCATAGGTGGATTTCATGCTGAGCCCTTAACGTACATCATTTCATCTTCACAACTACCCCATGAGAGGGTCCCGTTATAATTCCCATGTTACAGATGGGGAAACTGAGGCACAGAGAGGTGAGGTTGCTTGCCTAAGGTTGCACAGGTAATTATGGGGTGTCCACCATATCATTCTCTCATGATGCTAATGAATAGGCAGGGATGGAGACAGGCAGGGGATCCAAGAGGAACATGCAGCCCCCTTCCTGTCCCCAGTCCATACCTTGCTGGTGGCAGTGCAGGTAGACAATCTCCTCCAAGCGGATGGTCATGGCATAGTCCCAGTAGACGCTGGAAGTGGAGGGGGAGGGTCAGGCTTGCAGGACTTCTGCCTACCCCACTGTGCAGAGGGGCTCAGAGGCCAGCAGACCACACCCAGGAGCTCCTCCACCCTTCCCATTAGGTCCCCAGCATCTGTGTCCCAGCCTGCCCAGACTCTATCTCCCCTTTTTCTGGTCTCAGAATCCCAATTTTCCGAGGTTACCATCCTCCCCACCCTCAGTCCATATGGGAGGTGAGGTCGACCCCACCTACCCTCCACCCTCAGACTCCAGGAATGGCCACCTGACCCAGGCCTGGCCAATCAACCTGTCCCACTGTTCCGGCCACAGTGTTCAGTGCAGGACTGACTCGTGACTCTGGCAGAACCATTGAGACTCAATTATTGGATTTCCATTTGAATGACTGGGAAAGAGATGCCCCATCCTGTCTGGAGCGTAGTGGTAAGGGCAGAAGTCTGAAGATAGAAGCGACTATGCCTGAGAATGGCGTCAAAAGACAGGAAGACAGAGCAAAGAGATGGAAAGAGTGCAGGTCCCTGTCATTCAAGTCCCTGGATCCATCCATGCCTGAAGCTACTGCCCCTGGAGTTTTCAGTTCATGTGGGCCAGTGCTTAAGTCAGCTTGAATTCGGTTTTCTCTAACTGGCATCTAGGAGTCTTGACTAACTCACATCCTAACTCCAGGCCACTACGTGTCCATGAGCAGGAGTTAGAATAGCCACTCAATAGCTTCACAGGTTCCCAGCAGTGTTAACTTGAGGGTTTGTCTGAGCCTCAGTTTCCTCATCTATAAAATGGGGGCTAGAATAACACCCACCCCATTGTGTTGCTGTGAGGATTAAATAGAATCAAGTATTTGAAGGGCTCAACACAGAGCTGATACATTAAGAAGTGCGTACCTGGGAAGTGGTCCCTATGATTATTTAAGTGTTTCCATTTCCAGCTCAAAACCTTGCTGCTGTCCTGAAACAAATAGCTTTTCTCATCAGAACACACTGGGAGGTGGAGGCCACAGGAACTTGGGCTTTGTGGTGGCCATGGAAATGCACCACTCACATCTCCTTCGGAAGACCTTGCCGAGGGGAGCAGAGCGGATTAACTTCAGAGGCCACTCCCTGGATCTATCACCACATTTGCACCGAAGCCATGCTTCCTTTAGGCTGCTCCCAGCCAGGACCTAGCAGGCCGGGGTACTAGTGCCGCCCATTCCTGCGAGACAAGGAACTCCTCTAACAGTCAACGGTCCATGGGAGACTTCCAACTGACCTGGCCAAATGTTCTTAGAGCCGTGCTGTGTCTCAGACTCCTTCTGCCCAACCTTCTTTCCTTCCTCCTCTCCCTCCCCGCATGGCGGTCTGAAGGCTCTCCCTGTCCGCTCCTGCCCCTCCCTTACCCTGCACAGGTGTGTCTCCAATAAATCTCTGCTGGTCCAATCCTTTCTTGGTGCTTGCTTCTTGGAGGACCCAAACTAACATAGGCTTCGAGGTCAGGTAGCGTTCAAATCCCACTTCCACCAGAGACCTTAGCCAGTTCCTACCTCAGTTTCTGGCCCTCAGTTTCCCTAGCTGTGAAATGAGAAAAGTGGAATAGGCTCAGAGAAACCGTCAAGTCACACTGCCAGGGACCTTTTCTCTTTGAAAGCCCTTCCTTCCCTGGCCTGTACCAGAATCAGCTTCACCAGAGATCATGGAAGTAAATGTCCTTCGAGGCCAGTCAAGAACACAAGGGCAGCAGCCTCTGTTGAGCCCCTCCCATACCCAGTCTAGCCAGGGTGTCCTCTCTGGGCTCCCACAGCCTTGTGTGCCCATCACGCTGGGTTGCAACCCCGTCCTCTCCTCTGGTTCCTCAAAGGTGCTGAACACCTGCAGAACGGTTCTGCTTTGCTCACTTCTCTGTGATGCTCAGAGAATGTTCACAGTGCATAGTGAATGCCGAGCACTGGAAATGCCCGGTGAACAAAGCCACCACCAGCCATCAGCAAGGAGGAGCTCTGTGGCCATAGTCTCTTTGGATCCATGAAAATGACACCAACAGCCCTCATGACTGAGCCCTGTCCAGGTGCCGGGCTCCCAGCTAAGGGTCTTCCATGCACTTCTGTTACATAAATTCTCCCTATATGCTTATTCAGAGGTTCCCTTACTACATTCCCATCTTACAGATAAACAATCTGAGGCTCAAGGAAGTGGAGTTCATTGTCTCAGGCCACAGAGCTAGGAAGGAGCAAGGGCTGTTTCTGGTTTTCATTTGCATGTTTTAGCAGCTTTACTGAGGTATAATTTACACACCATAGAATTTACTCACTGTAAGTGTACAGTTTGATGAGTAAATGTACAGATTTAGGCAACCATCATCACAAGCCAGTTTTAGAACATTTTTACCACCCCCAAAAGATTCCTCTTGCCTGTTTGCGATCAGTCTTCCTTCCCACCCACAGCCCTAGGCAACCAACAATCTGCTTTCTGACTCCACAGATGTGCCTTTTTCTGGACATTTCATCTAAATGGAATCCTACAACATGCGCCCGTCGTGGCTGGCTTCCTTCGTGTGGTATAAGGCTTTTGAGGTTCATCCATGTTGTAATGTCCACTGGTGATTTATCCCTTTTTATAGACAAGTAATATTCTGTTGCATGGATGGACCACAAATGTCTACATCCATTCTTCAGTTGATGGGCATCTGGGTTGCTTCCGGTCTTGGAGTCTTGGGCTATTATGAATAATGCTGTTATATGCATTTGTGTATAAGCTTTTGTGTGGGCATAAATTTTCATTTCTCTTGGGTAGATCCCTATGAGTAGAATTGCTGGGTCACACGATAAAGGGATGTTACAAGAAACTGCCAAATTGGTCTGTAAATTGGTTGTCCACCAGGAGGGTAGGAGGGTTCCACTGCTGCTCCACACAGTAGGGTTGAGATTGGAGGCAAGTCCAGCCTGACTTCAGAACCCCAATATCCAGCTTTTTCATGACATTTTCTCTGTAACATTGGAATACCCAGCTAGTGAGTGAGGATCGTGGCTGTACAAGAGTGAGGCTGGCCGTGAAAAGAAAAAAGAGCTCCCGCCAGGCATGGTAGCTCACGCCTGTAATCCCAACACTTTGGGAGGCCGAGGTGGATGGATCCCCTGAGGTCAGGAGTTCGAGACCAGCTTGACCAACATGGAGAAACCCCGTCTCTACTAAAAATACAAAATTAGTCAGGCGTGGTGGCACATGCCCAGCTACTCGGGAGGCTGAGGCAGGAAAATCGCTTGAACCTGGGAGGCAGAGGTTGCGGCGAGCTGAGATCATGCGATTGCACTCCAGCCTGGGCCACAAGAGCAAATCTCCATCTCAAAAAAAAAAAAAAAAAAAAAAAAAAAGAAAGAAAGAAAGAAAAAAAGAGCTCCTGCACAAGCTCAAACAAAAACCACCCCACTTCATTGCTTCTTGGTCCCCCAAGGGATGCTGGAGCTCCTGGGGCAAACCCCTTCCGCACACACCAACCCCCACATTTCTGACTCCTGCCATTTGTCTTCCATTAAGCCTCAGGTTCTGGTGAGAATAACAAGGATAGACAAGAGTTCATGGCCCAGGGCTAGAGATGCCCCAGCTCCTGGGCAGTGACCTTAGAAGTTCTGATTCATCCCGAACTCAGTATCAAAGCGCCTACGATGGCTGGGCGCGATGGCTCACGCCTGTAATCCCAGCACTTTGGGAGGCTGAGCTGGGTGGATCACAAGGTCAAGAGATCGAGACCATCCTGGCCAACATGGTGAAACTCCGTCTCTACTAAAAATAGAAAAAAATTAGCCGGGCATGGTGGTGGGTGCCTGTAGTCCCAGCTACCTGGGAGGCTGAGCCAGGTGGATCACAAGGTCAAGAGATCGAGACCATCCTGGCCAACATGGTGAAACTCCATCTCTACTAAAAATAGAAAAAAATTAGCTGGGCATGGTGGTGGGTGCCTGTAGTCCCAGCTACCCGGGAGGCTGAGGCAGGAGAATCACTTGAACCCAGGAGGCGGAGGTTGCAGTGAGCCGAGATTGTGCCACTGTACTCTAGTTTGGCGACAGAGTGAGACTCCATCTCAAGAAAACAAACAAACAACAACAACAAAAAAAAACAAAGCACCTATGATGTTCACCAACAGGGAAAGATGATGCAGAAACACGGGTCTCCGATTATCTGCGCTGGGGCAGGGCTTGGCAATCATCGGATCCAATGCTTTTCCCAAAACATTAGCATCAGGTTTCTGGCCCACACAACCCTGGGCTCAAGTCCAAGCAACAAACAGCATCCTCGCGCTGTTAAAGCTTTGACGTTGGGTGCAAGACACTTCAATGTTTGAGAAGCCCCTGCAGACCCCCTGGGAATGCCTTGAATTCTAAGGAGACCATATCTCGTCTTACTTCCCCACTTGATAAAAAGGGAACCCTGAGGCTCATTGAGGTGGAGTGACATACCCCAGGTCATCCAGCAAGGTGAGGGTGGAGCAAAGACTTGGTCCCATAGCGTATGTCCATCCATCTCCTTGCTCATTCATTGTCTTCCAGTAGAATGTAAGCTCTGAGAAGGTAAAGATTTTCCCCTCCTTTCCTACAACTGCTGTCTCCCTTGCATCTAGCACAGTGGCTGGCACAGAGTAGGGGCTCAGTAAACATCCAGTGAATGAATCCAGGTCCCCTGACTTCCCTGCTTCATTTCACAAAGCTGATCTGAGCACCTACTATGTACTACAACCTGTGGCAGGTGCTGAGGATAAGAAGCGAACAAGACAGGACCCTTGCCTTTAAGGCACTGAGCTCTCGAGGGCAAGATGGTAGGTACACAGGCACAGATCGACTGTGTGACTACAATCTTCTAAATGCTACAATGGAGATTCAGGGCTTGTGTGATCTGGACTCAGCAGGGAGGTCAAAGAAGGCTTTAGACGAAGGTTTAAGATAAAGAGACCCAGAGCACCCCTGGGACCCCTCCCCTATTCTTCCATGATGGTCGGTCGCCTGATTAGAAACTCTAGACTCTGGGAAGCCGAGGTGGGAGACTCGCTTGAAGCCAGAAGTTCAAGACCAGCCTGGGTGACAAAATGAGACACCATCTCCATATAAAATAAAATAGAAATTAAAAAAAAATAAAATAAAAATAACCTTGAGAGCCGGCTGAGATGGGCAGATCATCTGAGGTCAGGAGTTCGAGACCAGCCTGGCCAACATGATGAAACCCCGTCTCTAATGAAAATACAAAAATCAGCTGGGTGTGGTGGCAAGTCCCTGTAGTCCCAGCTACTCGGGAGGCTGAGGTGGGAGAATCGCTTGAACCCAGGAGGCAGAGGTTGCAGTGAGCCGAGATCGCACCACTGCATTCCAGCCTGGGCGACAGAGCGAGACAGTGTCTCAAAAAAATGAATAAGTAAATAAAATAAAATATAAATAAATACAATTAAAATGTTTAAAAAGAGAGAGACTGCAGGGTCTAGTTGGAGCTGAATTAATTATTGTGCCCAGCACAGGACCAATTGTCCTGCCCACTGACCAGCTCTGAGGACAGATGGTGACTCCTGCACAGGAAGTAATCACCTTAGAGAACACTTTATTATTATTATTATTTTTTGAGACAGAGTCTCGCCCTGTCATCCAGGCTGGAGTGCAGTGGCGCGATCTCGGCTCACTGCAACCTCTGCCTCCCAGGTTCAGGCAATTCTCTGCCTCAGCCTCCTGAGTAGCTGGGACTACAGGCACCTGCCACCATGCCCAGCTAAGTTTTGTATTTTTAGTAGAGACGGGGTTTCACCATGTTGGCCAGGCTGGTGTTGAACTCCTGACCTCGTGATCTACCTACTTCACCCTCCCAAAATGCTGGGATTACAGGCATGAGCCACTGCGCCCAGCCTAGAGAACACTTTTCATCACTTCAAGAAACTCCTGATGTTTCTTGAAAACAGTCCTTATTCTTTTAGAGACACACATTAAAATATTTACAGATGAAATCATATCATGTCTGCATGTTGCTTCAGAATTATATATATATAATTACATAGTATATATTACATATACTATATATATTATATATAGTGTATATATTATATGTACTATATATATTATATATAGTGTATATATTATATGTACTATATATTATATATAGTGTATGTATTATATGTACTATATATTATATATAGTGTGTATATTATATGTACTATATATTATATATAGTGTATATAATACATACATACTGTATATTACATACACTATATATAATATTATAGTTATATAATTATATATTATATATTGTATAGTATATTACATATAGTATATATGTATTTTATATATATATATTATATATATATATATATATGTATTTTTTTTTAAGACAGAGTCTTGCTCTGTCACCCAGGCTGGAGTGCAGTGGTGTGATCTCAGCTCACTGCAACCTCTGCCTCCCGGGTTCAAGCAATTCTCCTGCCTCACCCTCCGGAGTAGCTGGGACTACAGGCATGCGCCATCATGCCCGGCTAATTTTTGTATTTTTAGTAGCGATGGGGTTTCCCCATGTTGGCCAGGCTGGTCTTGAACTCCTGACCTCATGATCTACCCGCCTCAGCCTCCCAAAGCGTTGGGATTACAGGTGTGAGCCACCACACTCGGCCCAGAATATTACTGGGGAGAAGGGGATGGGTTCATGGACACAAGGGCAGGGTGATGGGTACCCGAGTTCTATCTTTAGGTTAAAAATTCTTCATTGTATAAAGTTTTTTTTAGGAAAGCAATAAAATGTAAAATAAGATTCGATGTGGACTTGGAGCAGGAAAAACCACTGCTTCTCCTCCCCACCAGCAGCCAAGCCTCCTCAAGCTGAAATATTTGAACCAGCCACACCTCTGCACCATGGCTGTCTTTGTTCCTCCTGAAGTCTTCCCTAATTGGGCTGGAACCCAGGCACTGCAGCAGGAAATCCCTTGTCCCAGCATTTCTTTCAAGCGTGACTCGAAAGCCTTTGCTGGGTCTTATAAATCACAGGATATCACGGCAGATGCAGCCCTGGACCAGATGCTCGCTAACACCTCCTGCCTTCCCTTTTTATGGAGTGATGGGAGAGGGAAGACAGAGACTGAAGAATATTTGCCATTTGCAGGCTTAGGAGATCTCTATAAAGATTTCTCCCTCTGGATGGTTTTGTCCAGGGCATTGCCAACTCCCATGCCCTAAGACTCTTCCAGTTGGTTTCCGGATCCTCTCGAGCCTTTGAGTTTCCCAGGAGGCCACAGCTGCAGGGAGGCTAAGCCAAGTGGCCCTAACAACCAGGCAGAGGAGCGGGCAGAAGCAGGGGTGGGATAGAAGCCTCCCCTCCCCCAGGGAGGAACTTCCTTGTGCCAAGGGGAGTGGAGGGACCCAGGGGACACATAGCAGACCCAGTGCCCTACCTCTTCTCATAGTCCAGGTCCCCCACAGACCCGTTCATCAGCTGGTTGGGCGTCCACTTCAAGGTCATGACGTCAGCCGTCTGGTGCAGGGACAGGTACCCTGGCACAGCCTCCATGTCGTCCCTCTGCAGAGAGAGGAGGACTCAGGTCTGGCCATGGTGCTGGAGTCACTGTGGACATAGGTCCTGGCCCATTTGACTCAAGAACACATAATCGGAACTAAGAGGTTGGGTTAATCCCTTCAAGGCCCTGGCCACGTGGAAGACTCTAAGGCCTCCTTCCAGATGGCCATGCTAAGCAAAGCCATTTGCAGCCAGCCTCCCAGATGGGTTCTACATCGTCCAGCTGTGAAAGCCTCCCACCCCCGTCACTTTCACACTCTGACTTCCTCCTGAGCTCCAGGGTCCCTGACCCCAGGTTCCTTCAGAGCCAGGAAGAAGGCTCTGCCCCACTGAAAATCACGCTTTTCAAAACAGAAGGCATTTATCTTGGCCAAGCTTAAGGGAGAAAGAGATGGCAGTTGAGCTCTAGGGCCCTTCTTAGAGACAATACTCAGAGACCTCCTCCCAAAAACGCCCCCTACACTTCCCGCCCAGTAGCCAGTCCCTTTTCTCCCCTAGATTTACCTATAGGAATTCTCACCGGCTTCGTTTTATCCCAGCGGGGTGTGTGGGGAGGGTGATGTCACCACCCCTCCATCAAATTCACCCTAACATTTACTGAGCACCAAGTGTGTCCCAAGCACAGCTCAGCCTTCACACGCACTGTCTTGATTTAACCACACGCACCTATAACCCCAAGGGAGGAGCAGTGCAGTATTTCATTGATCCAAAGACACACATCTTGACTGTTCACGTTTTTATGTACCTGAAATGGGGGCGGGTCTTCTAATCACAACCGTGACGTGGCTGCCCTGCCTGGTCTCGCACAGACTCAGCCACAGTTGTTCAAAGCGTCATCATTTCAATTAAGTTTTGGGCATGGTTGTTATTTCACATGTGAAATGTAGGTGCTATTTTACATGTCTTCAACAAGATTTGACTGCGATTCAGCTTTGAATTGAAAACCTGCTGTGCACATAGGAAGGCTGGGAACAGAGCGGTAGAGTGCCTGTGTGATGCTGGCAAGGCAGGCACGTATTCTTCCCTGCAGGGAAGCCCACAAGTCCAGATTGTCTTTCTTCTTCTTCTTCTTCTTTTTTTTTTTTTGAGATGGAATCTTCCTCTGTTGCCAAGGCTGGAGGGCAGCAGCACGATCTCGGCTCACTGCAACGTCTGCTTCCCAGGTTCAAGTGATTCTTCTGCCTCAACCTCCCGAATAGCGGGGATTACAGGCACCTGCTACCACGACCAGCTAATTTTTCTATTTTTTTTAGTAGAGATAGGGTTTCACCATGTTGGCCAGGCTAGTCTCCAACTCCTGATCTCAGGTGATCCACCCACCTTGGCCTCCCAAAGTCCTAGGATTACAGGCATGAGCCACCGTGCCTGGCCAAGATTTTCTTGTAAAGCAACAACCAAATACTTTACAGGACTTAAAAACCATCACAGGCTGGGCAAAGTGGCTCACGCCTACAATCCCAGAGGTTTGGGAGGCTGAGGTCGGAGAATTACCTGAGCCCAGGAGTTTTAGATCAGCCTGGGCAACATAGCGAGACCCCATCTCTACAAAAAATAATTTAAAAATTAGCCAGGCATGGTGGTACACACCTGTAGTCCCAGCTACTCAGGAGGCTGAGGTGGGAAGATTGCTTGAGCCCAGGAGTTTGAGGCTGCAGTGAGCCATGATCACACCACTGCACTCCAGCCTGGGTGACAGCGAGACCTTGTCTCCAAAAAAAACAAAAAACAAAAAACATCCCCGAGATGAGAGTGGACATTCTTGCAAGAAATGCTGCACTTCCTGTGCTCCTGCACCAAGGACCACCAAACATTTTGTGTAAAGGGACAAATAGGAAATATTTTTTGGTTTTGTAAGCTACACAAGCTCAGCTAAAACCACTCAACTCTGCCAGCAAGGCCTGAAAGCAGTCATAGGCTGTAGCTGTGTCCCAATAAAACTTTATTTGCAAAAACAAGTAGAGGCACAGATGATTGTTAACTCCTTCTCTTGATGGAACAGTAAACAATGTGTGGAAAATCTGAACTAGAAGTTTGAAGAATATCTTAATGTATTTCAATGATATTTTCCCTGTGTGTTACTTATAAAAGTGATATAGATTAAAAAACAAAACTACATCCATGTAAGTTTCAAAGACCTCTTTCAAAAAGCGTAAGCTAAAATTTCTAAGTAGCAAATAAAACAAAACAAAACAAAAACACTGTATATAATCTAAATAGCTTTTTTTTTTTTTTTGAGATGGAGTCTCACTCTGTTGCCTAGGCTGGAGTGCAGTGGTGCGATCTCAGCTTACTGCAACCTCCACCTCCTGGGTTCAAGCAATTCTGCCTCAGCCACCGGAGTAGCTGGGACTACAGGCATGTGCCACCATGCCTGGCTGGTTTTTTTTGTATTTTTAGTAGAGACAGGGTTTCACCATATTGGCCAGGCTGGTCTTGGACTCCTGACTTGTGATCCTCCTGCCTCAGCCTCCCAAAGTGCTGGGATTACAGGCATGAGCCACCACACTCGGTCCTCTAAATAGCATTTTTAATTTGTTTAGATTACGTTAAGAAATGGTGTATCTTAGCTGGGTGCAGTGGCTCATGCCTGTAATCCCAGCACTTTGGGAGGCCGAAGCGGGCGGATCACAAGGTCAAGAGATTGATACCATCCTGGCTAACATGGAGAAACCCCATCTCTACTAAAAATACAAAAAATTAGCCGGGCGTGGTGGTGGGCATCTGTAGTCCCAGTTACTTGGGAGGCTGAGGCAGGAGAATGGTGTGAACCTGGGAGGCACAGCTTGCAGTGAGCCGAGATTGCGCCACTGCACTCCAGCCTGGGCAACAGAGAGAGACTGTCTCAGAAAAAAAAAAAAGAAAAGAAACTGTATCTTAAATTAATGGCTTCTTAGATTTGCAGCAATAGGGTTTTGTACCCATTGTGATGCAGATACAGAGGCTCAGAGGGAAAAGTGACTTACTCAAGGTCACTCAGTGATTAAAACTGTGATTGCAGAGATGGAGTGGCTGATGGTTTACCCTTTGCTTCCTCCCGCTGAGCCCAAACACCACAATGACCATGCAACCAAATGGCTGTGGGGAGGGGACAGCAAAAGGAGACACTGCATGAAGGCAGGAACTGCATATGCCTCACCTACCACCCATCCCTGCAGCCTAGCCATGTGATGGGGCAGAGAAGGTGACTGAGTGATGGCACTGACTGTGGCACCAGCTGGCCTGAATTCAAATCATAACTGTCTGTACCCTTACTTCACCTGGACAGCCCTCAGTATTACCATCTGATAATACTGAGGCCCGCAATAACAGTACCTGCCTCAAAGGGTCGTTGGGAGGTTTAAGAGTTAATACAGTTGAAAACATTTTGCCCAGTACCTGACACATAGGAAGCATCAAGAAATATTGGCCATGAGAATGAAGATCTTGATAACATATGCACCTAGCAAATAGCAGGTCCATGGAAATGTTTGCTGAATCAATGATTGAGAACAAGAGCGAACAGATGGATAGAAGCCTGGGTATGCAGGTGAGTGAAGAGATGGACGGGAAAATAAATGGACAAATGGATGGATGGATAGATGGATGGATGGATGGATGGATGGATCGATCGATGGATCGATGGAAAGATGGGTGGATGGGTGAATGTAAAGATGGGTGGATGGATGGATGTAAAGATGATTGGATAGATGGATGTAAAGATAGGTGGATGGATGTGACAATGAGTGGATGGATGGATGTAACAATGGGTGGATGGATGGATGTAAGGATAGGTGGGTGTAAATATAGATGGACAGATGAATGAGTGTTGGGCGGGTGGATGTGTGCATGGGTGAGTGGATAAATGGATGAATGGATTGGCAACCTGGAGCCAGAGAGACCTCTTCCTCTATAACCTGGAGTGAGACCCTCATTGCAAGATCTAGGCCCAAGATAACCTCTCACCGGCTGAACAAGAACATTGTTTTTGCCATAGAGAAGGGTGGCACGGGAGTTCTGATGCAGGGACTCCACGTAGTCGCGGGCAGAGAGGGATGGCCGGTCATCCATGCTGCCACTGGAATGCCTCTTCTGGATCTGGTAGAGCGTGAGGGGAGACAGAGGGATGAAGCCTAGGGTGACTTAGGGCTCCTACCCTGCTTCCTGCCCTCATGCGAGGTCCCTCCCACAGCCCCACTGTCCACCCCACTCACACAGAGGGCTGGACGCTTGGTGGGTGAGTCCTGCCGCATGTGGGAGCTGTGGATGCGATGCCTCTGGACCAGTTCGTCAGCCGAGGGATCAGTCCAGAAGTGATCTGCAGTCTTCATCTTGGTGTACTCTAGGGCACAGGGCCCCACTGAGGGGCATGTGGGGGCTGGGAACCCACTGCCCTGGAAAGTCCTCCCGCTTGTCTACCAGCAGATGGCCGCCCATCTCACTACCCCCGCCTCCAGTCAGCTAGAACAGTGGTGCATTTCCATGGGCAAGGCTGGACAGGGGCGAGAGAGTCCCAGAGGAGGTGCCCCTCAGACTCAAGACCACGGGTCTAGATGAAGCTCAGCGCACAGGACCACTTACCCAACAAAGATGCAAGGATGGGGCCATCCACAGGGTCCATCAGGAGAGCTTCCTTCTCATAGTATTTACTAGCAAGAGGAGAAAATATGCAGGTTTGGATGGAGACCAGCAGAGGACGCACAATCCACAGACGAGAGTTCAATCCCCAGTGTCACTCAGTTACCACCCAGAGCCTCAGCTGCCCCATCTGTAAAATGGGGATAATAATAATATAGCTCATAGGGCTGACAGAAGGATTTTTTTTTTTAAGATAAGGTCTTTCTCTGTCACACAGGCTGGAGTGCAGTTGCACAACCTCGAACTCCTGGGCTCAAGTGATCCTTCCACTTCAGCCTCCTAATTAGCTGGGGCTAGAGGCATGTGCCACCACTGGCTAATTTTTAAATTTTAAATTTTTGGCAGATACAGGGTCTCATTATGTTACCCAGGCTGGTCTTGAATTCCTGGCCTCAAGTGATCCCACCACCTTGGCCTCCAAAGCGCTGGGAATACAGGCATAAGCCACCATGCCCAGCCTGTTGGAAGGACTTTTGAGAGAATCAAAAATTAAAGATATTTAGCGGAGTGCTCAGCATATACCTCCTTAACACATGGTCATGATAGAGCCTTTATAATAGTAAGAATAATAATAATTGGCAGGTTGCGGAGGCCTGGCTGACTCTATCTGCCTCTACCACATCTCCCATTTGAGACAGGAAGTGACTTAGAGGCTCAGATGATGTCTGCCCTTCTATTACTGGGGCAACCAAATGCTGTTTAACAGCAGTGGGTACTGAAAGGCTGTGTAACAGGCTTTCCTGCCTTGATAACTAATATTGAGAGTACTGGCCTGAGATGCTCAAAAATGCCCCTTGGGATCTGGCTCTGAAAAATAACAAGTGATGCCATCTGATATGGTTTGGCTTTGTCCCCACCCAGATCCCAACTTGAATTGTATCTCCCAGAATTCCCACATATTGTGGGAGGGACCCAGGGGGAGGTGATTGAATCATGGGGGCTGGTATTTCCCATGCTATTCTTGTGTTAGTGACTAAGTCTCACGAGATATGATGGGTTTATCAGGGGTTTCTGCTTTTGCATCTTCCTCATTTTTCTCTTGCCGCCGCCATGTAAGAAGTGCCTTTTGGCTGGGCGCAGTGGCTCACACCTGTAATCCCAGCACTTTGGGAGGCCAAGGCAGGTGGATCATGAGGTCAGGAGATTGAGACCATCCTGGCTAACACGGTGAAACCCCGTCTCTACTAAAAATACAAAAAAAAAAAAAAAAAAAAAAGGAAAGAAAATTCGCCAGGTGTGGTGGCGCCTGTAGTCCCAGCTACTCAGGAGGCTGAGGCAGGAGAATGGCATGAACCCGGGAGGTGGCGCTTGCAGTGAGTCAAGATGGCACCACTGCACTCCAGCCTGGGCAACAGAGGGAGACTCCATCTCAAAAAAAAAGAAGTGCCTTTTGCCTCCTGCCATGATTCTGAGGCCTCCCCAGCCACGTGGAACTGTAAGCCAATTAAACCTCTTTTTGTTCCCAGTTTTGGGTATATCTTTATCACCAGCATGAAAACGAACTAATACACCATCAATACAATGTTTGTGCTGAATGTTTTTGGAGTTGTTTGTTTGAATTATTGTGTAGTGGTTTCTAATTCCTTGAAAACGCATACAGTCCAGAAACAATTTCAGGATTGAAAAGGACCTTGTTCTGACCTCCCAAAGGATCTCAGGCCCACAGAGGGTAAGCGATTTATTTGCTGGAGGCCACAGGGCAGGCAGATACAGGCTTGGGCTGAGCCCACATGGCTCATCTCTTGCCAACATACAGCAGGAAGTAAAGGACACAGGATCTGGAGTGAGACAGAGTGGGTGAGAGCCCAGCTCTGCCTCTCCCTGCCTTGCTGTGTGTCGCTGGGCAAGTGACACCCCTCTCTGAGCTTTGGTCCTCAGCTGTAAAATCGGAGGAAGTATAGAACCCAAATGCCTGGATTGTTGGAAGGATTAAATGACAACTTGCTTACATAGCACAGCACAGAACCCAACATCAGGAAACTCACAAAATGGTGGCAACATCATTGTAATCTTACCCCCTAAGAGTCTTCCAACAACTGGAATATTGTATGAGCCAGAATTGACATGCTTTGGACTTATTCAATATCAAGGTTGTACATTTTGGTGTCAAATCTGAAGATAATACATCAAGACACTTTTCACTTTGCCATCACTCAGCTTCTAAAAATCAGCAGAATTATACGATCAAAAACCTTGAACATGCTGCCTCAAAAATTAGCAAGTAGGGGTCTCCAAATAAATAAAAAATGACCAGGCACAGTGGCTCATGCTTGTAATCCCAGCACTTTGGGAGGCCAAAGTGGGAGGATCACCTGAGGCCAGGAGTTCGAGACTAGTCTGCCCGATACGGTGAAACCCTGTTTCTACTAAAAATACTAAATTAGCCAGGAGTGGTGGTGCATGCCTGTAAAACCAGCTACTTGGGAGGTTGAGGCATAAGAATCGCTTGAACACGGGAGGCGGAGGTTGCAGTGAGTCAAGACTGCACCATTCTACTCCAACCTGGGCGACAGAGTGAGACTCCATCTCAAAAAATGAAAATAAATTTAAAAATTAGCAGGTAGAGTTGGAACCGAGGTATGACTGTAAAAAGTAGCTGAAGGGAGTTTCTTTGGGGTGATGAGGTTTATTATTATTATTATTTTTTTTTTTTTTTTTGAGACGGAGTCTTGCTCTGTCGCCCAGGCTGGAGTGCAGTGGCATGATCTCGGCTCACTGCAAGCTCCACCTCCCGGATTCACGCCATTCTCCTGCCTCAGCCTCTCCGAGTAGCTGGGACTACAGGGGCCCACCACCACGCCCGGCTAATTTTTTTGTACTTTTTAGTAGAGACGGGGTTTCACCGTGGTCTCGATCTCCTGACCTCGTGATCCACCCGCCTCGGCCTCCCAAAGTGCTGGGATTACAAGCGTGAGCCACCGCACCCGGCCGATGAGGTTTATTTTGGAATAATTCTGTATCCTGATGGTGATGTGGGTTATATGAAACTATGCATGTCTTAAAAGTTTCATAGAACTGTATAAAAAAATTCAGTACATATAAAAATTAATGAAATCCAAAAAAGTTTTGCGGTTAGTTAATAGTATTGTACCAATGTCAATTTCCTGGTTTTGATCATTGCACTATGGGTATGTAAAATGTTATCATTGGGGTTAGGCAATTAGTACTTTCTGTACTAATTTTACAGCTTCTATGTAAATCTAAATTTAAAATAAAAAGTTGAAATGGAAAAAAAGCAGGTTGCCATTGCTTCTCAAATAATTACTAATTCCCTTTGACCAACTTAATCAGCAGGTCATATGCTCAAGGTCATACACCAAAGGCAATAATTAAAGAGGCCCAGAAACCTTCATGGGGCAGGAGGCAGAGACATGTTATTACTAGAAGGTAAATAGTGAACTGGAGATCCAGAGCTTGGATTTCTTGCAGTTTCTCTCCTGTCTCTAGGCCTCTGCACCTGCTATTCCCTCCACCAGAAACACTTTGTTCCCCATCCCATCACCTGGCTAATGCCTCCATGCTCTTCAAATGGAAGCTTAACTGTTGCGCCATCCAGGACACTTTCCCTGACCACCGGGAGAAAATTATCAACAACACCACGCCCCCTTGGAACATCCATTATGTATTATCGGCATGACTGTTGGCTGGTTTTCCTTGCAAGCACGTGAACTTCATGAGAAGAGGGACTTTTCTCTCCACTTTCATGCATATTTTCCTTGCAAAGGGGCGAAGAATGATAATAAAAACATCCACTGTGTGAAGATGTGGTTAAGCCAGTACTTTCATATTCTGAAAGATGGAGAGATTCTGAGATATTTCTCTCTCTCTCTCCCTTCCTGCCACCTCTTGGGGGCTGGAGAGGCATGCTGGCCACAAGGAGTGTCAGATGATAAATTCTTCCATGGCTCCTCACTGCTCTTGCGATGATATACAAGCTCTGTAACATGACAGGCATCACCACTGTATCCCTGACGTCTAGCTTAATGCCAGTACACAGCAGGTCCTCATTAAATATTTGCTGGATGAATGAATGCATGGATGAATGGTTACCCAAGAGGGCTCATACTATAACACTTTCACATCAGATTAATCTAAGCTAGTGGAGAAAATATAAAAAGGCTCACCATGCATTTTCTCTCTCTTTTTTTTTTGAGATGGAGTCTCGCTCTGTTGCCCAGGCTGGAGTGCAGTGGCGCGATCTCGGTTCACTGCAAGCTCTGCCTCCTGGGTTCACGCCATTCTCCTGCCTCCGCCTCCTGAGTAGCTGGAGCTATAGGTGCCCACCACCACGCCTGGCTAATTTTGTTTTTGTATTTTTAGTAGAGACGAGGTTTCACCGCATTAGTCAGGATGGTCTTGATCTTCTGACCTCGTGATCTGCCCGCCTCGGCCTCCCAGTGCTGGGATTACAGGCATAAGCCACTGCGCCTAGCCTCACCATGCATTTTCAAAATGCTGCATATTCACCAAATTCCCTTATCACTTCTCTGGAGTATCGGGAATCCCCATGCCATTTACCAAAAGAGATAACAGGCACAGAGAGGCTAAGCGATTCTCTAGGGACACACAGTTATTGAGTGAAGTAATCCACAGAAGAAGGAAGAAACCCGGGATCCCTATACTCCACCCTAAATCCGAAGACCTTGCACTGCCATTAAGATCTTGAATCTACCCAAGTTTCCAAGCATTTAATCACTTTCAAATTTAGTGGCTGTCAAGGGGAAAAAGAAAGCAGCTTTGTGCCAGGGGGTGCAATGCCCACAACGGCCGGCAGGTGGGGGCAGAGCATGGCCAGGTGTCAGGTCTTTCCCTCTCACCTGCTGTTTTCCACAAGGTAATGCACAATTTTGTCCAGGACCTTCTCAAACAAGGCCGTGCGAATCCACAGATGCTTGATGGCAAGTGGGGACAAGTTGGGCAGCTTCGGCAGCTTCCGCACATTCTCCTGGAGGCCCTGGATCTGGTTTCTCCTTCAAGACCAATAAAAGAGGGGAATAGATACAAGAGCAAATCTACACTGGACTGTCAATAGGCAAATGGGAGAATGTTCAATCTCTCGGGAAAATGAAGGAATGGCAGCTAAACAAGAAGAGCCCACGTTGCTGCTAGCAAGCTGGTCAGGAGTTGAAAAAATAATAATACCCAGTGAGTGTGCAGATGTGGTTAAACAAGACACTTTCCTAGGGCAAGCCAGATTCTCATACTGATACCCCCCGCCTCTCTCTCCTGGAAAGGAGTGCCGGCCAAGAGGAGTTTGGAGTGTAGATCCTTTATTGGGTCCCCAGTGCCCTTGGGAAGCAAGCTCTTCAACATGACCGGCAGACAGCTCCAAGACCTTGCCCCACTCACCTCTCCAGCAATCTCCTTACCACTAACCCTTATGACTCCATGATCCAGCCAGACAGAGATATGTGCAGATGCCTGAGACCACCAGAGTCTCATCTGAAGCCTTTCTCTGGGCTGCCGCTTCTTCTGGGTTCCCTCCCCACCCATTCCCAGGCTGATCCCTCTCACTCTTTAGTCTCAGCAAGGGCATTGCCTCCTACATACAGGAAGCCCTCTTGGACCAACCAAAGCTGGTCTGTGCTCTGTCAGCCTCTGGAGCTGAGCTCCCTGCTCACTTTTCCGTCTTCCCCTCCATGCTGTGATCTTGAGGATATGAAATTGGCAACTCATTTTTTTTGTTGTTGTTTTGAGACGGAGTTTCACTCTTGTTGCCCAGGCTGGAGTGCAATGGCACAATTCGGCTCACCACAACCTCTGCCTCCCGGGCTCAAGTGATTCTCCTGCCTCGGCCTCCCAAGTAGCTGGGATTACAGGCATGCACCACCATGCCCAGTTAATTTTGTATTTTTAGTAGAGACGGGGTTTCTCCATGTTGGTCAGGCTGGTCTCGAACTCCCGACCTAAGGTGATCTGCCCACCTTGGTCACCCAAAGGGCTGGGACTACAGGCGTGAGCCACTGCACCCGGCTGCAAGTCATTTTTTTAAAAAAATAAAATACTTATTGAGAGTCTACCTGTGGCAAGCATTGGTCCTCTTCATTTCTGTATCTCCAGGGCCCAGCACAGTGGCTGACATATACAGGAGGCTTAGTAAATGTTTATGAATGAGTGATTGCATATATGAATAAATGCTTCTCCCTTACCACTAGCACAGGCATCTCTAATTCCTCTATTAGGAGGTCACTCCCAGTGTTGTGGAAGGCCCATGACAAATCTAATCCTTTAAGAAGTTATCTGCAAACACCTGGGAACTTAGCAGATGGACTGGAAGGTACTCAAAGACCAGTTGGCTGAGCAGTCATTCCAAATGGGAGTTGACAGAGCCAAATCCTGAGCTCTGACCACCATACCGTTCTGGCCAGCAGCCCTGGGCAGGCAGGGCCTGAAACGCAAGGAAAGGGTCATTCTCATCCAGTGAAGTGGAGTGACCACCCACAGCAGAGACTGCAAACATAGGACACGCTTGTGTCTTCCGTGCCTTTGCCCTTGACAGACATGACCAATCAATCCATGTGCTTTTCCCCAGAACGTCCAATCACAGCTTCAGAATCACAGCACATTCATCTGGGAAGCCACCAGCACCAAATTTGTTGCCAGGAGTTGAAACCAAATTTGTCATTCCCTGACCAGGCTGTAGACTGGGGGTTTGGCTGTGTGGACAAGACCTCCCAGGGAGTGGCTCTGGCTGAAGGTGCTCACATGCACACACTCTGTCCATGAGCCTCCCCCTAACACCACCAGCCACCAAGATGAGGGAGGGAAGCCATCTCCCCCATTCAAAAGTTACTTCAATATGACAGTTTTTTTTTTTTTTTTTAACTTCTGATCAGTGTATTTGAACGTGTTATAATATGCCTATTGATATGAGGCCCTCGTGTCTGGTCCATGCAGACAGAGACCATATTGGTTCTATCAAACTTTGGTTGCCTTGCATTTAGAACAGGCTGTGGGTCCTAGCAGGCACTCACTCAACAATCATTTCTTGGGCATCTACCAGGTGCTAGACACTGGCCCAGATGCTTGAGACATAATGGTAGGAAACAGATCTAGTTGCCTGCTCTCATGAAGTTCTGCATCAAGTGAGACAGACAGACAACAATCAAACAAACCTGACATGAATAACTACAGATAGCCAATCAACAACAACTGGGAGGGAAATAAACACGGTGATATGGAAGAGAAGATGGAGTGAGGGTTAGAATTTTCAGAGCTGACGGAAGGTCTGAATGGTGACAAGAAAGCAGCCACGGACGATCAGATGGGTGAGTCTGGTGGAGGGTGTGGCACATGCAAAGACCCTGGGCTGGGAAAGAGTCTGGTGGGTTTGAGGAGCAGGATGGAGACTGAAGAGAGTGCCAGGGGTTGCAGGCTCTCTCGGGACCCAGGGAGGACTGTGGACTATTCTCTGGGGAGCTGCTCCCACCTGTGCCCCATGCTTTGCACTCACGTGCTCTCGATCAGCTGCTCCAGGTCTTGCACCTTGCGGCTCAAATCCTCAGCCGGTGGGAAGTTCTTGCCCACTTTCATAAAGAGGGCTGCGATCTTATTGCTGCGTAGGAAGCCGGCTGCCCGCCGCCGAAGCCCGTGCAGAACGCAGGCCTCCACAGCCGCTGCAGGGACATGACAGTCAGCAGACCCTGCCCTGCCCACGCTCTCCAGCACGCAGCATGTCCCAGAGCTTCTGTCAGACACTGGAACCTTGGAGAGCCCTCTCAAACTTCTTACCTTCTGTCTTACCCCAGAGACAGGGAGCTCACATTTGTATAGGTGCATAATCAATGTTTATTGAAAAAGTGACTATATAAGAAGTACTCATTAGGCATCTGCTGGGTGTTGGATAATTGTTAAGATTTACCTTTCCTAATTCTTGTGACAAAACCCATCAAGTAAGAGCTCTAAAGAGCAAACCAGCGCTCTCAGGGGGCAGAGCTTGACCAAGGTTATGCTACGTGCAAGGAGAAATATTGAGAAGTTTTGGTCTCATCACCATGGTTTTTTGTTTTTGTTTTGTTTTTTTGAGTTAGAAAACACTTTGTTTTGAATGAATGATCAAATATTGCCTAATCTCAGGCCAGGCGCAGTGGCTCACGTCTGTAATCTCAGCACTTTGGGAAGCCAAGGCGGGTGGATCTGGGACATGCTGGGTGCTGGAGAGCGAGGTCAGGAGATCGAGACCATCCTGGCTAACACAGTGAAACCCCATCTCTACTAAAAATATAAAAAATTAGCCGGGCGTGGTGGCAGGCGCCTGTAGTCCCAGCTACTCGGGAGGCTGAGGCAGGAGAATGGCGTGAACCTGGGAGGTGGAGCTTGCAGTGGGCTGAGATCGTGCCACTGCACTCCAGCCTGGGCGTCAGAGTGAGACCTTGTCTCAAAAAAAAACCCCAAAACAACAAACAAACAAAAAAGCAAATATTGCCTAATCTGCCCACAGATTTAAAATATTCGAGGAGATGATCTCTTAGATATCTTAATTTTAACTTACATATGCAGTACTTCTCATTTGCTTATGGTGATGTAAGTGAACTGTCTATTTAGGCTTTGCAGACATTGTTTAATCCTTCCTGACAATGGCTTATAAGAAACAATGGACAAAAGAAACCTCAAGGAGATTCTTTAGGCTTCATTTAGTGCCATCAAATTTCTCCCACCCAAATACTTTTGAGTAGAGCTACCGAATTATTACGCTATTTTTATTACCTTTATTCCTCTAAGTTAACTGGTAGGTATGCTAGCAAGTCTTAAGATGGACATGCATATAATTTTATTTGGAAATAAAAATATTCAGAAACACATAAAAAGCTGGGAATACATATATATGTATATATACACATACATATATATATAATTATGTGCATGTGTGTATGTGTGTATAGCTATATGTTTAAATAAACACATCCCACTTAAAAAAAAAATAAGATCTTCATTTTGGGAAGCCAAGGAGAGAGGAATGCTTGAACCTAGGAATTCAAGACCAGCCCTGACAACATGGCAAGACTCCATCTTCACAGAAAATTTTAAAATTAGCCAGCTGTGGTGGCACATACTTGTGGTCCCAGCTACTCGGGAAGCTGAGGTGGGAGGAACGCTTGAGCCCAGGAGGTTGAGGCTGCAGTGAGCTGTGATTGCGCCACTGCACTCCAGCCTGGGTGACAAGAGTGAGATCCTGTCTCAAAAAAAAAAAAAAAAAAAAAAAAAGAAAAGAAAGAAAGAAAAGAAAAGAAAGATCTTGCCCAAAGTCAATTACAAGAAAGCGGCAGAGGTGGATCCAGGTCTGCCTGGCTGAAGAGAGGGTGAACTGAGGTCCTTGCCTCCCGGGTCACGGGGGATGCTCAGCATGTTGTGGGCCCCGTGGGGTGGTGCCCCCAGCCATTTGGACGGCAGCTGATGGGCTGGCCAGCTCTCCTAGCTCAGGCCTCTCCAGAGGACCAAGATCACGGGAGGGGAATTAGAACATGTCCTTCATTATGAGACACTCCAATTATTAAATTAAGACATTTTCAGGGAGACAGAAAGACTCCCACTTCTATGTACACACTGATTATCCTGACCTCAGAGACACTCAGACCCCCTCTCTAGCCATTCTCAAAGTACAGCAAAAGCCTAGCCATGGGGTTATTTCCAGAAGCTTGTGAGCAGAGCTAATTCAAGGAGACATGCCTGAGTCACGCTCTGAGCCCTCAGTCTGCCTTCTTTGCGGAGCCAGATGGACGTGACCCTTCAGGATGTGTCACGGGCTCTTAGTTCCCTTTTTTAAAAAGTCCCCATCTACCCTCTCCCTTTACCTAGCAATAGCCACAGGCAGAGTGAGGGACAGGAAGCCCATTCCTCAGATGCAAGACTGTGTGTTGCTTGGGGCGTGGTCGGTGTGAATGGTGCCTACGGGAAGACAATCAACCCCTCCGGTGTTAACCACGCTGACCTCTTCATGGGGTACAGAAGTCATTTTTAATTGTTTCTCTACACTGTTCTGTACTTTCAAATTCTCCAATCGAGTCCCCCTCTGGAATCCAAAACTAACTTCAGAGTCATAAAGCAAAACAGTGGCTCAAAGACGCCACTTCCCCAAGGCAGCCCACAGAGAAAGAAGCCACTTTCCCAGGCCACAAACTCACCACAGAAGGAGATGATGTGGCTGCTGTCTTCGTGGACAAACTTGCGTGTCACAGCCTCCTCCATGATCTGCTTCACCTGGAAGGCAGAGGTGACCGGAGGGGAAGAGGTCCAAGGTGACCAAGGTGACCTGGGTGTAGGTGCCCCAAAAGGGCTGCATTGCTCCCCAGAAGGCCTTTCAGGCTGTTTGGGATGTTTTGATATCTGCTTTCCTTCCCCCTCCTCGCCTTGTCTTTTGGAGGTCTGAGGCCTGTCACAGCTCCACGCTTCTCATTTTATCAATTATTTGTTCAGGTTCTTCGCACAGCGGGCTGCTGCTTCTCTTAGACATCTCACAAAACGTCATCTCCTTTCCTGACCACACTGTCTAAGGCAGACCCCTCCCCAATCCCATCCCCTATTTTAGCTCCTGTAGGGCACTCACCACTATTCTCATTCTTTTTTTTTTTTTTTAGACGAAGTTTCGCTCTTGTTGCACCGGCTGGAGTGCAATGGCATGATCTCGGCTCACCGCAACCTCCACCTCCCAGGTTCAAGCCATTCTCCTGCCTCTGCCTTCTGAGTAGCTGGGATTACAAGCGCCTGCCACCACGTCTAGCTAATTTTTCTATTTTTAGTAGAGACGGGGTTTCACTATGTTGTCTTGAACTCCTGACCTCAAGTGATCTGCCCGCCTCGGCCTCCAAAAGTGCTGGGATTACATGTGTGAGCCACCGTGCCCAGTCTACCACTATTCCCATTCTGTTTGTTGATTTGTTGACCGTCTGCCTCTCTCTTCTAGAATTTAAGTTCCACAAGGGCAGAAACTTCATCTGCCTCATTCACTGCTGAATTTGCACAGCCTAGAACAGTGCCTGGCACAGGGCAGATGCTCAATCAACATTTTCTAAATGACTGGATGAATGAATGAATCAGCGTATGAATGAATGAATGAATAAGATATATAAAGGAATCAAGAAAGTGCAGGGTAAAAAACCTGCCCTGGAATCAGGTAGACCTGAGTTCAAATCCCTGCTTGGAGACCTCCCAAGTGGGTTTCTGATCTTATTTTGGGAAATGGATGCTCAGCAAGATGAAGGCACTTACCCAGGGAGGCAGAGCTGGCTATCAGAGACAGGTTCCAGCTCGAGACAGACACCCAGGCTGTGTGCTCTTCCCAGCGCACTCGCTCACTCAAGAATTGTCACCTGAGTGCTTCTAATGTGCCAGGCACGGGGACACAGTGCCAAAGGGCAGCTGTGCCTCTCTGCTCTTGGTGTTGATCCTCTGGCAGCCTGAACACCCTTCTGCTCCACTAGATTCTGGGCCCGATTCTGCCCAGAGTCATTGTGGGATTTAAGCAAAGTCTGTCTCCTCTCTGGGCCTCAGTTACCCCACTTTGGGGTTGAGGAGGTTGGAAAACACAATCCAAAAGGCCTGTTCCAGCTCTCTATCACCCTGAGGGTTCTGATGTTGGGGTAAATAAAGCAAAGTTCTGAGTTACCCCCACCCAGTGGGTTCCCACACCCTTTCCCACTGTCCTGTGGCCCACGCAGACTCCACCAGGCCAGCACATCCATGCATCCATCTGAGAGCTGTCCCAGGCCCTCCCTGCCCGCTCTCCCTGCCTTCTGGTTACCTCCTGGAGATGAACACAGAGTTCGGTGCATCCCTGTCCACCTTCTCTGCAGAAACACATGGCAGTGTCCCCCCAGAGCTGGCTCACCGACCCCACCCCACACAACCAAGTCAGCACCAGCGCTGTGAACAGCTCCGGATCTCAGCGCTCCACCAACTCCAAGCTGGGCATTGCCTGCAGCATTTCTCACCCTGAAAACTATCTAAGGAGGCCCATGAGAAGTTGGCTTCATTTTGCAGATGTGGAAACTGAGTCTCGTGGAGGCAAACTGGCCCACTCAAGGTCACAGAGTAGGAAGGAGCAGAGTAGAAATTCAAACTTATCACTTTCTTTTTCTCCCATCATGGCTCCTGCTGCTGTATCTTGGCTCCTCCCACTATTAGCTGTGTTTCCTCAGGCAAATCATGTCACTTCTCTGAACCTTAGTTTTCTCCTTGGCTAAAAAGTTTATGGAAACAGCACCAGCTTCAAGGCACTTGGGAAGGCTGAACAAGATAATGATCATCATGTGCTGAGCACAGAACCTGGCACGCAAAAAATATCTGCAAAGTGTGCTGCAAATAAATGTCAGCTGCATGCAGGTCATCAGCTCTGCCTGAAACCTTACCTGGCCTCCCATCACTGTTATTTTGGCCCTGGCTGGAATGTCGCCGGTTCAGGACATCAAATTCCCCTGGTTGGGTTCCTAGAGAAGCTGCTCTTGAAACACCCATCAGACGTGTAACATTTGGTCAATACTGGTTTTCCCTGCCAGGCTCTGATCCCCATGAGGGCAAGCATTCTGTGTTTCCTTGCTTTATGGCTATGGTGCCAACAACTACCTCGAGTTCCAGCACATGGTATGTACTCAATAAAGTTCTCTTTGGAAAATCAATGGCTCAAAGAATCATGATTGACCTCAGGCTTTGGTAGAGTATTTTATTTGAAAAAAATATATATTTTTTTTCTTATAACCATAATTGTGGATAATAGAGCAGTAACATTATTATCCCTATTTGTCAGAGGAGGAAACAGAGGCCCAGAGAGGTGGAGTAATCCGTCTGGGGTCACACAGCTAATGAGGACTGAATTTGGCATTTGGACCCAGGTTTGTCTGACACCAGGGGCTGAGCTCCTTGTGCAACATGTCATGAAGCCCACGTGGTCTCAGAATGTTTGCACACCTCTCTCCCCTCTGCAGGAATCTGCCACTTTCTTTCCTTTGCTCCTCTAAGGCAGGACACGGTGATGCTGAGAAACTGCCAGAAGGCAGTTGCCAAGCACCCAGACCCTGATGACATTTGGGAATATAGCAACAGAGGGAGTGAGTCCAGGCTTAGTCGTAGATGGTAGAGGACTGTCAGGGAGGCATTGGGGGTGGGGAGTCCAGGCAGCTGGGTCAGGAGCACTTTCATGAATGTACATGGTTAAGAACTGAGAATTTGGGGACAGGCAGACCTGGGTTCAAATCCTGGATGAGCCACTTATCACAACTTGGGCAAATTCCTTTACCCCCTTAGGACAACAGTACTCAGGAGGCAGAGGTTGCAGTGAGCCGAGATCGTGCCACTGCACTCCAGCCTGGCGATAGAGCAAGATTCCATCTCAAAAACAAAAAACAAAAAACAAAAAAAAGCAGCACCAACTTCTAAAGATTCAGTCAAATATGCTGGTTGTACCTTTAAAATATCCTCAGATTCCAACCATTTCTCAGCCCCTCCACCACCACCTCCTGGTCCAAGTCACCATCACCTCTCCCCTGAATCAATGCTGTAGACTCTTACTGGTCTCCCTGCATCCACTTCTAAGAAGCTCATTTTAATACAGCCAGAAGGATCTTGTTAAAAGGTAAGTCAATAGAACAACCAGACAGAATATCAATAAGGAAACAGAGACCTTGAGCAACACTATAAACCAACAACTGGACTTAACAGATATGTACAGAACACTCCACCTAACGATGGCAGGATGCCCACTTTTCTCAAGTGCACATGGAACATTCTCCAGGAGAGAGAATATCTTAGGATACAAAACTAGTCATCATAAATTTTTTTAAAAAATGAAATCATATAAAGCATCTTTCTCATTCACAATGGAATGAAACAAGAAATCAACAGCAGAAGGAAAACTAGAAAACCCACAAATAAGAGTCGTAAACAACGTACTCTTAAATAACAAATGGGTCAAAGAAGAAATCTCAAGGGAAATTAGAAAATATATCAAGATAAATAAAAACAAAAACACGGCCAGGTGCGGTGGCTCACACCTGTAATCCCAGCACTTTGGGAGGCCAAGGCGAACGGATCATGAGGTCATGAGATCGAGACCATCCTGGCTAACATGGTGAAACCCCGTCTCTACTAAAAATACAAAAAAAAAAAAAAAATTAGCTGGGCGCGGTGGCGGGCGCCTGTAGTCCCAGCTACTCAGGAGGCTGAGGCAGGAGAATGGTGTGAACCCGGGAGGAGGAGCTTGCAGTGAGCCGAGATAGCGCCACTGCAGTCCGGCCTGGGTGAAAGAGTGAGACTCCGTCTCAAAAAAACAAAACAAAACACACAACATGGCCAATAAAAACAAAAACACAATATGGGCTGCTATAAAAGCAGTGCTAAGAAGGAACTTACAGCGGGAAATGCTTACATTAAAATAAGAAAGATCTCAAAGAAACAAGTTACCTGCACACCTTAAGGAACAAGAAAAAGAAGAACAAATCAAATCAAAAGCTAGCAGAAAGAAGGAAACAATAAAGATTAGGCTGGGCATGGTGGCTCACACCTGTAATCCCAGCACTTTGGGAGGCTGAGGCGGGCGGATTACCTGAGGTCAGGAGTTCAAGACCAGCCTGGCCAACATGGTGAAACCCCGCCTCTACTAAAATACAAAAATTAGCTGGGCGTGATGGTGGATGCCTGTAATCCCAGCTATTTGGGAGACTGAGGTGGGAGAATTGCTTGAACCTGGGAGGTGGAGGCTGCAGTGAGCCGAGATCACACTATTGCACTTCAGCTTGGGTGACAGAGTGAGACTCCCTCTCAAAATATATACATAAAAATTAAAAATTAAAAAATTAAAAAGTAAAGATCAGAGCAGCCATAAATGAAAGATAATTTAAAAACAGAGAAAACTGACAAAATCAAGAGATGGTTTGCCCAGGCCAGGCGTGGTGGCTCACGCCTGTAATCCCAGCACTCTGGAAGGCAGAGGCGGGCGGATCACGAGGTCAGGAGATTGAGACGATCCTGGCTAACACAGTGAAACCTCGTCTCTACTAAAAAAATACAAAAATTTAGCCGGGCGTAGTGGCGGGCGCCTGTAGTCCCAGCTACTAGGGAGGCTGAGGCAGGAGAATGGTGTGAACCCGGGAGCCAGAGCTTGCAGTGAGCTGAGATCACACTACTGCACTCCAGCACTCCAGCCTGGGTGACAGAGTAAGACTCCATCTCAAAAAAAAAAAAAAAAGAGAGAGAGAGATGGTTTGTCCAAAAGATCAACAAAATTGACAAACCGTTAGCAAGATTGACTAAAAAAAAAAAAGAATTCTCAAAATTAAAATCAGAAATGAAAATGAGGACATTACAACTGATGCCATAGAAAAAACCATTATAAGAGAATACTATAAACAAATAAATTTATGCCAACAAATTGGATAACCTAGATAAGATGAATAAATTCTTAGAAATACACAATATACAAACTAAATCATGAAGAAATAGAAAATTTTAACAGACCTATCATAGCAAGGAGATGCTATCAGTAAGCTAAAACCTCCCAACAATGAGAAGCCCAGGACCACATGGCCTCACTGCTGAATTCTACCAAACATGAAAATAATTAAACTAATTCTTCTCAAATTCTTCCAAAAATATTAAAGAGGCAGGAACACTTCGAAACTCATTTTATAAGGTCAGGGCTACCCTGAAACCAAAGCCAGTCACAAAAAAACTGCAGACCAATATCTATGATAAATATGCATGCAAGAATCCTCAACAAAATACTAAAAACAGAATTCAACAGCATACTAAAAGAATACGGTCGGGCACTGTGCAGTGGCTCATGCCTATAATCCCAGCACTTTGGGAGGCTGAGGCAAAAGGATCACTTTGGCCTAGGAGTTTGAAACCAGTCTGGGCAACACAGTGAAACCCCACTTCTACAAAAAAACACAAAAATAAAAAAACTAGCCAGGCATGGTGGCATGTGCCTGCAATCCAGCTACTTGAGAGGCTGAGGTGGGAGGATAGCTTGAGCCTAGGAGGTTGAGGCTGCAGTGAGCTGTGATCACACCACTGCACTCCAGCTTGGGCAAATGAACAAGACTCTTATCTCAAAATAAAAACAAGACAAATAAATGGAAAGGCATCCTCTGTTTATGGTTTACAAGACTTCATATTGCTAAAATGTTGATATTACCAAAGTAATTGACAGATTTAATGAAATTTCTATCAAAATCCCAATGGTGCTTTTTTTTGCAGAAACATAAATATCTATCTTAAAATTAATACCAAGGAACATATCACGGAACCCTAACTACCAAACAGTCTTGAAAAATAATCTTGAAAAATCTTCAACAAGAAGAATGAAGTTCGAGGTCTCATACTTCCTGATTTAAAAACTTGTAACAAAACTACAGAAATCAAAACAGTGTGGTACTGGCGTTAAAAAAAAACACACATTTAGACAAATGGAATAGAGAGCCCAGAACTAAAACCTCACATATATAATCAAATGATTTTTGTCAAGGGTGCCATGCCCATTCAAAGAAGAAAGTGAAACTGACCCAACTGCCCCATAAACTGTTCTTTTTGATAAACATAGAAATTGACCCTTGTGGTCTTAAAAAACTTGAAACTTATATTTATCTGAGTTCCTTCCTCAGAGAAGGTCCTTCAGGCCTCTCAAAAAAAGTATCAAAGAACTGAAACTCACCAGATCACAGATGGGAGGGAACCCCCTCATTCACCATGATTGCTTCCTTGTCACTCCCTAGTTCTTATTTTCTTACACATTGTTGCATTTCTTCCCAGCTATATAAACACCTAGTTTTAGTCAGTCAGGGAGATGGATTTGAGACTGAGCTCCGTTCTCTTCAGCTGCAGCACCCGATTAAAGCCTTCCTTGGCAATACTTGTCATCTCAGTGATTGGCTTTCTGTGCAGTGAGCAGCAGGACCTAGACCAAACCCCTGGTGTTTTGGTAACAAAGGGATAGTCTTTTCAACAAATGGTGTTGGGAAAACTGGATAGCTATATAGAAAATAATAAAATTGGACCCTTACCTTATACCACATACAGAAATTAAAGTAAAATGGACCAAAGACTTCAATACAAGCTAAAACTATAAAAATCCTACAAGAAAACAGGGGGAAAGCTTCATGACATTGGATCTGACCATGATTTCTTGGATATGACACCAAATGCATGAGCAACAAAATTAAAAATAGGTAAACTGGACAGCAAAGTTAAAACCTTTTGTGGGACAAAGGACAAAATAAACAGAGTGAAAACAGCAACCCGTGAAATAGAAGAAAATATCTGCAAATCATATATGTGATAAAGGGTTCGTGTCCAGAATATATGAAGAACTGCAACTCAACAACAAACAACTGAATTCAAAAATAGACAAAGGACTTGAATAGGCATTTCTCTGAAGAAGATATGCAAATGATGAACAAGCACATGGAAAGATGCTTAATGTCATTAATTATTAGGGAAATGCAAATCAAAACCACAAGGAGATACCACTCACACCTATTAGGATGGCTGCTATGAAAAAACAGTAAGTGTTGGTGGGGATGTGGAGAAACTGGAACCCTTGTGCAATGATGAGAAGGTGAAATGGTGCAGCTGCTATGGTAGACAGTATGGTGGTTCTTCAAAAGATTAACCATACAATTAGCATATGATCCAGTCATTCCACTTCTGGGCATACACCCAAAAGAACTGAAGGCAAAGTCTCAAAGTCTTATTTGTATACCCATGTTCACAGCAGTATTATTCACAGTAGCCAAATGGTGGGAGCAACACAAGTGTCCATCGATGGCTGAATGGATAGACAAAATGTGGTCTACACACACAATGGAATACTATCCAGCCTTAAAAAGGAAGGAAATTCTGACACTTGCCAAAATATGAATGAACCTTGAGGACATTGTGCTAAGTGAAACAATCTAGACGCAAAACAACAAATGCTGCATGATTCCACTTATAAGAGGTACTTAGAGTAGTCAAATTTAAAGAGAAAGGAAGGAGAATGGTGGTTGCCAGGGGCTGGGGAGAGGAGAAATGGAGAGGTATTATTTAATGGGTATAGAGTTTATCTTTCGAAAAGAGATCTGGAGGTTGGCATACAAGAATGTAAATGCACTCAAGACTGAATTGTACACTTAAAAATGGTTAAGAAGGCACATTTTACATTATGTATATTTTACCATTTTAAAATGTGCATATGGTATGTGTTCACATAGTATAAATAAACGAATATTTTTCAGTTAAAGAAAAATTCTATCAAACCACGTCCCTCCTCTGCTCAGAACTCTTCCATGGCTCCCATCTCACCCAGAGTGACAACCCAAGTCCTCACCACCTCACACAAGGAGGCCCCTCTGCTGACCTCCCAAGCCCCTTTCCCCCATCCCAACACCTGCTCTACACACACAGGCTTCCTTGCTGCTTGCCCATCTCCGTGGGCAGAGCCCATCTCACGTCCTTTGCAATTTCTGTTCCCTTTGCCTGGAATGCTCTTTTCCCAGCAATCTCAACTCTTTCTTCAAATGTCACCTTCCCTGATGATCCTATTTAAAATTGCAACTCCCCAACCCGCACCCCACTTGGTATCCAACATACCCCTTTTTCTGCCTTTTTTCTCTCCATAGTCCTTCGCGTGAAGGTCCGCCGCACTACAAGATTTTGCTTGTTTACCTTATTCCCTAACTCTCTGATTTAGTGGCCTCTATGCTCTATGAGGTCAGGAATTCATCTCTGCCATCTGGTGGTGCTCTGCTCCCAAGACCCAGCAGAGTGCCTGGCACAGAGCATGCACTCAGTATCTATCTGTTGAATGAATGGGGAGGTTTAGATGAGGCGATGCAGGTAAAGCACTTAGCATAGGGCTTGGTACACGGTGTGTGCTCAATAATCAGTAGCATTTGAATAATGATTACAGAGACACACACCCCTGCTGCCCTGGAACAAGTTACATCTGGTCTGTGCATCCCACCTCCTTGCATCAGGCATGTTTATGCAGGTAAAAATCAAGTTAAGAAGAAACAGCAAAATTAACTTTGCAGGGGGAAACATCACCACCAAGAGCAGTATGGAGCAGGTTTGAAAAGAGTTTTGCCTAGGAGGAAACGAGGGGGAGGAGGCAATAGGCAGGTTGAACGCAGAGAATAACTAGTATGTCTTGAGTGAGTCGCAGTTTGCAAAGCTTTCTCCAGCCTACCTTGCCTCACAACATCAGGCGAATACAATGCCCGCTGGCAGAGGAGAAAATTGAGACTCAGAGGGCAAGGGACATTCCTCTAAATCAGCATAACCAGGAAGATCCAGGGCCAGGCCTGACATCTAAGACTTTAGACTCCAAAACAGAGGACGAGCCTGGGCAACAAGAGTGAAACTCCATCTCAAAAAAAAAAAAGAAGAAGAAGAAATTTACACGCATATACAAAGTGAAGATCATGTGAAGATCAGGGAGAAGATGGCCACCTATGAGCCAAGGAGGGAGACTTGGATCAGATCCTTCCCTCACGGAGCTCAGAAGGAACTGGTCCTGTAGACACCTTGATCTCTGATTTCCATCTCCAGAGCTGTGAGAAAATCAGTTTATGTCGTTCAAGCTGCCCATTCCATGTACCCAGCAAGCTTTTTCTGTAAAGGTCTACAGAGTAAATAATTTCTACTTTGTGGGTAATGTGATCTCCATGTCAACTACTAAACTCTGCCCTTGTAGCATGAAAGCAGCCACAGATAATACATAAATGAATGGGCATGGCTGTGTCCCAATAAAACTTTATTCACAAAAACCAGTGGAAGGCTGGATTTGGCCCGAGGGCCAACCCTGCACAAGAATGTTTGGCTCCAGCAGGCTCGTCTACTTCGCAGCTCCAGCCAAGGAAACTGCTCCTCTATCCTGAGTCATGGCCCAGACGGCCTACTTAGGTGGTCCGCAGTCGGGGACAGCTCTCAGGGTCAGTGCTGACGTGACTGACAACTCCCATATGCAGTGGCTGGCCTTCTCATAAGGTTGTAGCCATCCTGCCAATGTCCTGTTCCTTGGAGACAACCATCTGCTGTCACCTCCAGAGAGGCTCTGATGCAGGAGCGCGGCCACCTGCCTGTGTCCTCCCTCATGGTGAGCAGAGGCTACTGGGCCCCATCTGTTCTCTCCACAAAAGGAAGCTATGAGCTTGCTCAGGACATGTGGCAAACCCCTAGCTTTCTCCAGAGCACATGGTGAGAGGGTGGGAAGAGGAGCTGCCAACCTTGGAAGGTTCTAGCTCTGTCACCAACTAGCAGACGCCCTCAAGCGAGCACCACCTTTCAGGGTCTCCCCACTTATTCCTCTGGCCTCAAAGACGTGCCTACCTCCCACTGTCTAGGATGCCTTCATCCTCCATTCCTTTCCTTTGTCATGCCTCTTCCACCCTCGGGAATCTCATAATGCAAAATGTCACCTCCCCCATTGCTATGGGCTTAACTGTGTTCCCTTCACCTCCATTTCATATGTGGAAATCTTTTTTTTTTTTTGAGACGGAGTCTCGCTCTGTTGCCAGGCTGGAGTGCAGTGGCACAATCTCAACTCACTGCAAGCTCCACCTCCCTGGTTCAAGTGATTCTCCTGCCTCAGCCTCCCAAGTAGCTGGGACTACAGGTACCCGCCACCATGCCCAACTGATTTTCGTGTTTTTAGTAGAGACGGGGTTTCACCATGTTGGCCAGGATGGTCTCAATCTCTTGACCTCATGATCCACCTGCCTCAGCCTCCCGAAGTGCTGGGATTACAGGTGTGAGCCACCGCGCCTGGCCCACATGTGGAAATCTTAACCCTACTATCTCAGAATGTGCTGTCTTTGAAGATTAGATCTTGACAGAGGTGACTAAGTAAAAATGAGGTCATTAGGGTGGGTCCTAATCCACTATGATTATAAGCGTCCTTATAAGAAGAGGAAATTGGCCAGGCACGGTGGCTTATGCCTGTAATCCCAGCACTTTGGGAGGCCGAGGGGGGTAGATCACTTGAGATCAGGAGTTCCAGACCAGCCTGGCCAACATGGTGAAACCCCATCTCTACTAAAAATACAAAAATTAGCCGGGCGTGGTGGTGGATGCCTGTAATCCCAGCTACTCAGGAGGCTGAGGCAGGAGAATCGCTTGAACCCGGGAGGCGGAGGTTGCAGTGAGCCAAGATCGCGCCATTGGCTCCACCCTGGGCAACAAGAATGAAACTCCGTCTGGAAAAAAAAAAAAAAAAAAAAAAAGGAAATTTAGACACAGCTACAAAGGGAAGATCATGTGAAGATCAGGGAGAAGATGGCCTGTGAGCCAAGGAGGGAGACTTGGGATCTGATCCTTCCCTCACGGAGCTCAGAAGGAACTAGTCCTGCAGACACCTTGATCTTGGATTTCCATCTCCAGAGCTGTGAGAAAATCAGTTTATGTCATTCAAGCTGCCCATTCTGTGTACCATTAGGGCAGCCCTAGTGAAGTAACAGATACACTGACGGCACCACCATTACCATCATATTCATCATCCTCATCATCTTCATCATCTCTCCCTCTGACCAAGCCCTTCTCGTGTGCCAGACTCAGCTAACAGATGGCATCTAGGTTTGATCTGTATTATTCGCTCATTATGCCCTCTCCACAGTGCTGTGAGGACAGGTTCTATTTCATACCTAGTTCTCAGATGATGAGACTGAGGGGCAGAAAGATTAAGTAACATGCCCAAGGTCATATAGTGAATAGTGGGCAGAAACGGAAGCTAAACCCATGCTCTTAACTGCACCTCTAGAAGCTTCAGCCAATGACTATCTCTGAAAATAACACTAACCCTCTTATCTATATGCGCCTGGCACTTGCCACACAGACATGGCAAGCGCACAGAATCCTGGTAACATATGCCCCAGGGAGTCACTATCACTAAAGATGAGGGATGTTGTTACTACGTGCCCAAGATCATCAACAAATCCGAGGTTTAAACCCTGGTCAATCTGACTCTAAGGGAAGCCTCTTCCCACTACACACTGACCCAGATCTAGGGATCAGATGAGCTAACTCATCAAATCTCCAAACCCCAGGACTGTGTTGGACAGCTGAGGGAGTGCCCGCCCCAAGACAGCCACGGGCTGAGCCAGGGAGCCGGGATTCCAGGGGGCCTCCTTGCAGACGGCCGCTGCCCCGACTCTCTGGTGGGATGAATGATGCACCCAGCCAACCTAGGCCTTCTCTCCAGGACTCAGTGATACAACACGGAACAAACAGTCTCTTCCCCTTCCTCTTTCTGACCACTGCACCTGGAGGGTAACAACGCTGATGTGTTGATTATTCATTTCAGTGCACGCTAGGTTGGGGCGTTGGGGACTTTTGCTTCTCTGTATTACAGGACGGCCTGGTTGAGAAAAATTAAGATGCAGAGGCTGGCTGTTGGTAAAGCCATAGGCAGGTGTCTCCGCTGGGGGCCTGTGTGCTCAAAGGATATCAAGAGGACTTTTTGTTTTGGAGTTGAAGGAAGGAGTTTGGGGTACAGGGGCTATGGGAACCAAAGATGGGAAGAAAGGACAGTGGAGGGAGCACGAGAAGGCCCTGACTGCCTCCAGGCTCCTTGGCCAAGTTTGGCTGATGAGGTAGTTGCTGCCTTGCACCACCCAGATCCCATCAGAACTGTCAAAGACCCTCAGCTGTCAGCCCTGTGGGGGACAGGACATTGCCTTAGGTGTCCAGAGAGCCTCCTCCGAGGTCTTGCTCCTTCCCAGGAGGTGCACATCCAGTGACTGCTGCATGTGAGGCATAAACCTCTAGCCACTTTGCCCCAACTCAGGATAACTCGGACCGGCCATCCCAGCTCCCCTTGGAACTCCCCGCAGGCTTTCCCTGAGGCTGCATCATGGCCCGACTTCTCCCTCTGCCTCTAGTGCTTGCTTCGCTCCACCTTCTGGTGTTGATCCTAAAAGCCGCTCCTCCTAACCTGCCTGCACACTGACCTCCGTCTCCATCAAGGACCACTAACCTGCAGCGTGAACCCATCTGGGCCAAGTCAATAGAGACAAGCTGCAAATGGTGCAATGCCTGCAAATTCAGCCACATAGGATGCAGAAGCCTAGCCCCTCTAATCAGGGCTGTGATACTGGGTCCAAGGTGTGGAGAGCCTCAGGGAAGGAATCACAGCCCTGTCCGGGAGGGGCTTTTAGTGCAGTGAGCCAGAGGGTCAGATGAGATAAGAGGTTCAGGGAAAGTGCTATGCAGTAGCAGAGCTGCTCGCTCATGGGCCAGCAGCATCAGCATCACCTAGATGCAAGCACTAACCCTAACCCCCTTCCCCAAATACTGGAGGCGTTTACCAAGCCCTCCAGGTGATTCTCATGCACGCTCAAAGTTTATTAGAGTTCAAGCGAAAGGAAAAGGAGAGAGGGAGAGTGAAACACAATGAAAAAAGGAAGGTGGGAGTGGATAGAAAACCGGCTACCTCAAGCTTCCTTAAGGAAGGAAGGGACTTGGCAGCCACAGCTCGTTTGGGGACCCTCTCCATACACCTAGCCCCCTTCTGGTACCCTCTCCCTCCCGCCTTTCAGACCCAGGGTGGTGATGGTTCCTGGTTCCCAGTGTTAACAGCCACAGGGTGCTACATCCTTCCTTGTGGACTCCCAGCATCCTTCCTCCCACCATCTTAGTCAATAGCCCCTTTATTAAATTTGCCTTAACGTACTCAGTTTGGGGGAGCCATCTGTTTCCTGTTGCCACCATGACAGTATTCACACACTATCTCAACTCCAAACGCTGCAGAGTGGAGAAGGTTGCCCACTTACAGCTGTGGATCTCAAAACTCAGAGGTTAAGCTCCTCTCTTGAGGTCACACAGCCAGGAATCTGGCTGCAACCCTCTTACCTTGGGAATGGATCTGGAGCAGGTGGTAAGGGTGCAGGTAGTTCTCAGCCTGAGGGACGGGCTCCGAGAAGTGAGGACCTCTCCACCTTTGCTACCCAGCTACTGGCTATAATATCTCCCAGGATAGTTTGATATCCCAGCTACAGGCTAGAATATCTTCCCAGGCTGACAGCCCGAGGCCAGGAGATGAAATTGAAAAGGCTGGTAATTAGCAAGGAGCGGACAGGTTATTACCCTTGAACACTGCAGAAGAGGGCATTGTCTCCATGCAGGAAGAAAGAGGAGGCCGCACACTCCTCCAAACCCATCCCGGGGCACAGACCAGACTGTGGACAGGGGAAGAGGGCCAGGCAGCCCTGGAAGGAAGAGCTGGAATTCATCTCACTCTCCCCATTCCAGGCTCTCAAACGTGGGCTTGGGCTTGATCCACTTTGAAGGCTGACAGATGCCAGGGAGTCTGGGGTGGTCCAGGCGCAGTGGTGGTCTGGGATCACTGTGGCCTGTGTGTAGAAAACTTTATGGTGGTGAAGCTCACTATTCACTTTTTTTGGACACTCACTATGTTCCAGAAACTGTGTATAACCACAACCACCCAGATGATGTAAGTCCCCAAATTATTCCATTTTATAGGTGGGGAAACTGAGGCACAGATTTTTTTTCCCACATAATCTGCCCTAGGTTACTCAAAGGTGGCAGGAGTCAGATCCAGGGCCCTTGTTCTAATGAATACCTTGTCTCATAGCAGAAGCTGGAGGCTATTTTGGACCAAATGATAAAGTAAGAGAATATTTACTTGAACATGTACCTTTTAAAGAAAAAAAAAAATTTTAAGTTCAAGGGTACATGGACAGATCTCTTATATAGGTAAACTCATGTCACGTGGGTTCGTTGTACAGTAATCTGTACAATCCAAACAAACAACAATCCTCATCCAGGTACTCAGCCTATTAGCCAAGTTATTTTTTCTGCTCCTCCCACCTTCCACCCTTCAATAGGCCTCGGTGTCTGTTGCTCCCCTCTTTGTGTCCATGTGTTCTCATCATTTAGCTCCCATTTATAAGTGAAAACACGTGGTATTTGTTTTTCTGTTTTGCATTAGTTTGCTAAGGATAATGGCCTCCATCTCCATTCACGTTCCTGCGAAGGATATGATCTCATTTTATTTATTTATTTTTTTTGAGATGGAGTCTCGCTCTGTTGCCCAAGCTGGAGTGCAATGTCACGATCTCGGCTCACTGCAAGCTCCACCTCCCAGGTTCACGCCATTCTCCTGCCTCAGCCTCCCGAGTAGCTGAGACTACAAGCGCCTGCCACCACGCCCAGCTAATTTTTTTGTATTTTTAGTAGAGACAGGGTTGCACTGTGTTAGCCAGGATTGTCTCGATCTCCTGGCCTCATGTTCCGCCTGCCTCAGCCTCCCAAAGTGCTGGGATTATAGGCGTGAGCCACTGTGCCCAGCCAATCTCATTCTTTTTTGTGGCTGCATAATATTCTATGGGCTGGGCGTGGTGGCTCACGCCTGTAATCCCAGCACTTTGGGAGGCCGAGGCGGGCGGATCACCGGGTCAGGAGATCGAGACCACGGTGAAACCCCATCTCTACTAAAAAAGACAAAAAATTAGCCAGGTGTGGTGGTGGGCGCCTGTAGTCCCAGCTATTCGGGAGGCTGAGGCAGGAGAATGGCGTGAACCCAGGAGGCGGAGCTTGCAGTGAGCCTAGACCGTGCCACTGCACTCCAGCCTGGGGGACAGAGTGAGACTCTGCCTCAAAAAGAAAAAAAAATTCTATGATGCATATGTACCCCATTTTCTTTATCCAGTCTACCACTGATGGGCATTTAAGTTGATTCCATGCCTTTGCTATTGTGAATAGTGCTGCAGTGAACATTGGTGTGCATGTGTCTTTATGACAGAATGATTTACACTCCTTTGGGTATATACCCAGTAATGGGATTGCTGGATCAAATGGTACTTCTGTCTTTAGGTCTTTGAGGAATTGTTGCTGTCTTCCACAATGACTGAACTAATTTACACTCCCACCAAAAGTGTGTAAGCATTCCCTTTTCTCTGCAACCTTGGCCATTCTGACTGATGTGAGATGGTATCTCACTGTGGTTTGATTCGCATTTCTCCAATGATCAGTGATGTTGGGCTTCTTTTCATGTGTTTGTTGGCCGCATGTATGTCTTTTTTAAAGAAGTGTCTGTTCATGTCATTTGCCCCCTTTTTAATGAGGTCTTTTTTTTCTTTTAAAGTTCCTTACTTCAAAATCCTCTATGTGCCAGGTGCTTTTATAGAATACTTATTTAATCCTCAAAAGAGCATTATTATCCTCATTTTAAAGGTGTATAAACTGAGCCTCAGAAAGTTTATGCAATTTTTCCCCAGGGTCACACAGCGAGGAAAGGGCACTGCTGGAACTCAAACCTAGGCCTCTCTGGATGGCCTGCCTTAACGCCCTGCCTCCAGCCCCACCCAGTACTCGGTCATTTGAAAATCAAGGTGCTAGGAAACCCATGAGAAGGGATTCCTCGGCTTCTCCCAACTTGAGGACCAAAAGAAACACCGCACTGGGCGTTAGGACACCTGGGTTGCCTGCCAAGACTGCACCAATCACACCCAAAGGGGGCCTTTCAGGAGACGGGGGTCCACAAAGGTCCAGGTGTGGTCAGGAGGCTTTTATCCCTCCCCAGCATCCATTCTAAAGGGTCTTCCAACATCTACTTGCATTCCTCCAATGATGGAGATCTCATTCCTTTGAGAACCAGCCAATTAGCATAAAGGACAGGGTGTCAGGAGGCAGCTGAGAGAGAATGAGAGCCCAGAATGTGGAGTCACTGACTTGGGGTCGAATCCTCGGCTACTCACTGTATGTGTGATGTTGGGCAAGTGTCCAACCTCATGTGGATATCTGTAAAGCGAGGTGGGTGGTAACCAGCACCCCTCCCTCTTAGGGGTAAGGTGAGGAGGCCTGAATGAGATCCTGGAGATGGTGCCTGACACACAGCAGGGATTCTTCAAATGACAGACGTGCTTGAGATGACGTGGACTACCCAGGAGGTGCTCATGGGTGTCAGGTGAACGGCCGGCTGCTGAGGCGTCCTTCAGCTCAGTGCCACCTTCCCTGGGCTTCCTACCTGCTGGCTAGTCGGGACCTAGCTGGCCTCTGAGGCTGCAGCCCAGCCCTGTCCCTCCACGTCAGGCCTCTGAGCACCTGCCCCACCATGTCCAGCCACACCCTGCAACCATTCAGAAACCAGCCCCGCCCTGCCTCCCTCTCCCCAACTGCAAATATTTAAACAGCATAAAAAGAGGATTAATCTCAGGAGGGACTCAGGGCAAGTGAACGCTAATTCCAGGCAGGGAAACCCAGGGCAATCCGTGAGGCAGGAAGGGGGATTCTGGGTCTCCTGGGCCTGCCCTGTCTTCTCCAGTCCTCTCACCTGCCACCTGCCCACACCCAGGTACCCTCTGCTGCTCACCTTGAGTCCTGCCAGGTTCCACATTAACTTGCTTCTCTTCCCTGCCTCCCCACACTGGGCTGGGTTTACTCCACTAAACCCCACATGAGACTTACATGCCCCAGCGTGCAGAGCTGTCATAAAGATTGCAGAAAATAGAGGCAGAGAGTCTCAAACAGGACCCAGCACACAGCTGGTGCCAGATCAAGGGAGGCACTCTAGGGGAGTAAAAACATAAACAGGTCAGTCTCCAGCTCTGCCATTTGCTGGGTGACCCTGGGCCTCAGAGTTGCCTCATCTGTGTAACGGGGATGGTACCTGCATCACCTCATAGGGCTGCTGTGCGAGGATGCCATGAGCAAAACATACACAGCACTTGAACAGGGCTGGGCACACCATGAGGGTTGGAGAAGGGGTAGCCCCCAGAAAGCCACGTCCTCACTCCATTCTGTGGTCGGCTCCAGTATCTCCCCCTCGGAGAGCCTCCCTGATCACCTTGTCTAAAACAGGGCCTCACGCCTGCCATCGCTACCCTTTTCCTCTGCTGCGTACTCTTCCTTAGGACTCATGCACTTGACCTCTCTTTATACATCTCTGGGCTCATCTATTTAGCCTCCATCTCTCCCATGAAGAGCTTGAGCCCCTAGGACAGTGCCCGGCCACACAGCAGGTGCTCAGTAAATGCTGACGATCAATTGGACTACATTAGTAACACTAACATCAGCAGCTAATGCTTACTGAGCTTGGTTCCAGGCAGTGTCCTAAGCCCCCTTGGCTCTAGATCCCACTGATACGTATTTAAAGCTGGGATCAGTAAACTTTCTCTGGAAAGGGTTGGGTAGCAAATGTTCTAGGGTTTGGGGTAGGACTGCCTGATAAATTACAGGGTGCCCAGTTAAATGTCAATTTCAGATAAACAAGGAATAATCTTTTGAGTATAGGTATGCTCCAAATATTATATGGATTATTGTTTGATTCTCTGAAATTCAAATTTAAACAAGGCATTCTGAATTTTTATTTGCCAAATCTGGCAAATTATTTTTATTTGTTAAATTTCTATTTGCTAAAACTGACAAACCTATTTTCAGGCCACATACAATCTATCTCATAGTATCTTTTGTTTTTACAACCCTTAAAAATGTAAAGGGTGGATACAAACAGGTCGGATTTGACCCACAGACACCCCTGGTTTAAAGCATCCAGCACAGTGCTTGTGGCACACAGTAGGTCCAAATAAAAATCACTCGGGCCAGCTGTCCCCTGCTCCTCCGAGGCCCGCTGAATCAGAGCGTCCCACCTCTACTCCCCACCTGGGGTCTCTGGTGGTTGGAGGTGGGGTACCATGCAGGTGGGGTGAGGACCACTGAGCTAGCACCCAGTTATGACATGGGCTCCCTGACGCTTCCCTCCGGAAGAAACTGGCAGTGGAGAGGATGGTTAAATTGGGATGCCTGGAGGGCCCTGCAGGGTGGCTTTAAAAATAACTCTCAGGCCCGCCACAGTGCCTCACACCTGTAATCCCAGCACTTTGGGAGGCTGAGGCGGGTGGATCACCTGAGGTCAGGAGTTCAAGACCAACCTGGACAATACGGTAAAAAGACAAAAATTAGCCAGGTGTGGTGGCATGCACCTGTAATCCCAGCTACTAGGGAGACTGAGACAGGAGAATCGCGTTAACCCAGGAGACAGAGGTTGCAGTGAGCCGAGATCACGCCACTGCACTTCAGTCTGGGTGACAGAGTGAGACTCTTGTCTCAAAAAAAATAAAACATAAATAATAAAAATAACTTAGTATGTGAGCACAGTGGGGAGAAGAGGGGGTAACTCAAAGGTCCCTCAACAACCACTGGAGCAATGGGAGCGAGCGGAGGGCAGGCTGTGTCACTCTGCCGCTCTGACAGGCACGTGGGACTCTCAGGATAAGTTGCATGGACCAACATCTCCAGCCCTACCTGGACCACTGACCCTCAGCCCTGGTCCCCAAAGGTGGCACTACGTGCTCGCTCCCATACCATTGTTCACGTGGTGCCTTCTGCCAGGCGCCCCTCTCCGAATGCTCCAGCTGGCTAGCTGGAACTCAGGCTTCAAGCTTCAGCCAAGGTGTCACCTCCTCCTAGAAGCTTTCCTGGACTCCCCATCTCCTAAGCTAAGTGTGCCTCTTCCACGTCCCATTAACACCTCCTTCCCTGCACATATCACAGGAACCAAAACTGTCATTCACGCACTCAATATTTCTCGAGTGCTCCTGAAAGACAGGCACCAGGGAGCAAGCAGACATGGTCCCTCTCCTCGCAAGCCTTACAGTCCAGGGAGATGGAAAGATATAAACGGAATCACAAAATGGGTAAATCGTTACAAAGTGAGACCAGTTCTTTGCACCTTGGTTCTAGGTGAGTAACAAAGAAACCAGACCTGACAGGGTAGTGGGGAAGATCAGGGAGGGCTTCCTGAAGGTGGTGATGGCTCAAGATCTGAAGAACAAATATAAGTTAACTCTCTGGGTCTCAGTTTCTCCCACTGTAAAGGAGAGAAAAAAATCGCCCCTGTGACTGCCCCCACAGAGCCACCATGGAACTCAAAGGAAGGAACAGATGTAAGGACATTGTATCAGGGAGAAACAGCCTATGGAAAGAGCAGGCGGCTTTTAATTTTTAAATCTATTAGGGTGAGGCACACAGGAGGTGACAGTTGGGAGGGGTTGGAGTGGGGCTGGTGATGGTGATGGGGTGGGGACAGGAGTATTTTGGGAAGCTCCAAAGCACAGACACCAACAGACTTGGGGTGTGGGGAGGGGGAGAGATGGTGCCGCAGCCCTACAAGTTGTGCCTGGTTCTATGCTGTGGCCAAACCTTCCTTCCCTGCTAAATCCTGTCTCTTTCTCTTCCCACACCCTAGGCTGTAGTCACACGTGCCATTCCTTCTGTGTGACCCAGGTGACTCCCACCTCCTGGTCCTTGCCCATGCGGTCCCCTCCACTTGATATCCTCACCTATTCCTAGCTCTGTCTCCAGCTCTGGAAAAATCCCCCAGTCCTCCAGGGCCAAGTCACATGCCCCTCTCCGCATTCCCTCCTGAGCCCAGCACTCAATGCAGGTTGCCCATCTTCTGAGCTCCTAGAGTAACACCTGCTGCATCAGCCTCTGGAATCAGACTCCCAGAATCCCAATCCCAGCTTATCCATGCATGATCTTGGGTAAATCCTGTCCCTTCGCTGAACCTCAGCTTTCCCATCTGTGAAATAGGTGGTATCAGCATCTACCTCACTGGCATAAGATAATACATTTATCTATTTAAATATATTTTTAGGGACAGAGGGTGTTGCCCAGGCTGGAGTACAGTGACGCGATCATGGCTCATGGCAGCCTCGAACTCCTGGGCTCAAACAATCCTCCTGCCTCAGCCTCCTGAGTAGCTGGGACTATAGGTACGCACCACCATGTCCAGTTAATTTTTTTTTAACGTTGCCCAGGCTGGTCTTGAACTCCTGGCCTCAAGTGATCCACCCGCCTCGGCCTCCCAAAGTGCTGGGATTACAGGCATGAGCCACTGCATCCAGCCAAGACAATACTTTTTTATTTATTTTTATTTATTTTTATTTATTTTATTTTATTTTATTTTATTTTATTTTATTTTATTTTATTTTTGAGATGGAGTCTCGCTCTGTTGCCCAGGCTGGAGTGCAGTGGCGCAATTTCGGCTCACTGCAAGCTCTGCCTCCCGGGTTCAAGCCATTCTCCTGCCTCAGCCTCCTGAGTAGCTGGGACTACAGGCACCTGCCACCATGCCCAGCTAATTTTTTGTATTTTTATTAGAGACAGGGTTTCACCATGTTAGCCAGGATAGTCTCAACCTCCTGACCTCGTGATCTGCCCGCCTTGGCCTCCCAAAGTGCTGGGATTACAGGCGTGAGCCACCACGCCTGGCAAGACAATACATTTAAAACATTTGGCACAATAGCTGCTGCATGCTCAGTGCTTTATACATTTGTTTTAAGTCATCATAGCCAGCATTTATTTATAAAATGTTGTTTACTGAGTGCCTGGCACCATGCCTTGGGGTATGATCTCATCTAATCTCCATAGTATTTCTGTGAAATGGGTACAATTACCCTCTTTACTTTACAGATGAGGAAACTGAGTTCCCGTCAGGTGAAATGACTTGCCCGAGGGCACAGGGTTTGGAAACGGCAGGGCAAGATTCAAACCCAGGAATGTCTTTCCTACACTGAGCCTGGCACACAGTAGGTTTGTTCATTCATTCAAGAGACACCTATGGGTGTTTCTCACAACTGGGTGCTTTACACACTTGAGCCCAAAAACTCACAACTACCATGCATTGTAGGTGTCCTTGTTATTATCCCCATTTTCCCAATGAGGCAGCTGTCCCGGGAGAGGCAAACACCATCAGACCTGTGAGGAGGCTGGGACTTAAATCAAAGTCTCTTGCTCTGGAGCCCCGTGTTGCAGTGGAGACCCCAGTGGCAGAGCGACCAATGCACTTGCTCCCTTACCCCTCTGAACCCAAACATCACAGTCACAGCCAACTTGCTGCTCCCAGAGCCAGGGGACAGTGGCACCTGCCAGCTCCACTTCTGCCCTTGGCTATCATTTTTCACAGTACATCTCTCCCTGCATGCCCAGCACCACCTGGTTCCCTCTCTGCTCCACATCGGCTCCCCAAGAGGAATCGTGGTGATAAAAAGAAATGTCCTATCTTAAATGCCTTTTACTAAGTGAAAGAAGCCAATTTGAAAGGACTATGTACTAAGCAATTCCAACAATATGACATTCTGGAAGAGGCAGAACTATGGAGATGTGAAAAGATCAGGGGCTGCCAGTGGTTGGAAAGAAGAGAGATGAGGCCAGGCGTGGTGGCTCACGCCTGTAATCCCAGCACTTCGGGAGGCCAAGGCGGGCAGATCACGAGGTCAGGAGATTGAGACCATCCTGGCTAACTCAGTGAAACCCCGTCTCTACTAAAAATACAAAAAAAATTAGCCAGGCCTGGTGGCGGGCACCTGTAGTCCCAGCTACTTGTGAGACTGGGGCAGGAGAATGGCGTGAACCTGGGAGGTGGAGGTTGCAGTGAGCCGAGATCACACCACTGCACTCCAGCCTGGGCAACAGAGCGAGACTCCATCTCAAAAAAAAAAAAAAAAAAGAGAGAGAGAGATGAACAGGTAGAGCATGGGAGGTTTGCAGGGCAGTGGAAACACTCTCCTCATGATACTGTGATGGCAGATGCATGCCCTCAGACATTTGTCTAAGTCCACACAACACACAGCACCAACAGTGAACCCCGATGTCAACTGCAGACTCTGAGGGATAAGCGTCCGTGTGGGTTCATTAATCCTAACAAAGGTACCACTCTGGCCAAGGATGTTGACAGTGGGGGAGGCTGCACGTGTGGCGGGGTCGAGGATATGAGAGAAATCTCTGCACCTTCTGCTCAACTTTTCTGAGAACCTAAAACTGCTCTAATAAGACTTTAATAAGTCTTAAATACAGGCCGGGCGCGGTGGCTCACGCCTGTAACCCCAGCACTTTGGGAGGCCGAGGCGGGCGGATCACAAGGTCAGGAGAGCGAGACCATCCTGGCTAACACAGTGAAACCCCGTCTCTACTAAAAATACAAAAAATTAGCCGGGCGAGGTGGCGGGCGCCTGTAGTCCCAGCTACTCGGGAGGCTGAGGCAGGAGAATGGCGTGAACCCCAGGGGGCGGTGCCTGCAGTGAGCCGAGATCGCGCCACTGCACTCCAGCCTGGGCGACAGCAAGACTCTGTCTCAAAAAAAAAAAAAAAAGTCTTAAATACAGACTTTGGGGGGAAAAATAAGAAAGCAATGTCCTTTCCTCACACTGTCAGTCATGGAAGATGTTAGCAGGGATCCCGACTTTCGGCAGACAGGCTAAGCGCCTCCTTCGCAATGGGATCCCCTGTGCCCGCAGCCCACCATGACCTGCAATGGGCTTTGGAGCTTTTGTAGAGAAGGTGTCTGGTGGTGTCAGCTCAGAAACCTTCCCTGCCACCTCCTCAGGGGGACATTCAGGGGAACACTCTGTCCCTGGCCTGTCTCCCATCTCTCTCCTCCTCCCTTCCTGCTCCCTTGCCTTCCTCCAATGCTGCACGTTCCTCCCTGCCTCAGTGCTTTTGCTCTTGCCATTCCCTCTACCATTCCTAGTTCTCTACACAGCCTCTTCTTTTCATCATCAAGATACCAGCTCAGGCTGGGTGCGGTGGCTCATGCCTGTAATCCCAGCACTTTGGGAGGCCGAGGAGGGTGGATGACCTGAGGTCAGGATTTTGAGACCTAGCCTGGCTAACATGGTCAAACCCCATCTCTACTAAAAATACAAAAATTAGCTGGGCATGATGGCGGGTGCCTGTAATCCCAGCTACTCCGGAGGCTGAGGCAGGAGAATCACTTGAACCCAGGAGGTGGAGGTTGCAGTGAGTCGAGATCACGCCATTGCGCTCCAGCCTGGGTGACAAGAGTGAAACTCCATCAAGAAAGGAAAAAGGAGAAAGGGAAGGAAAGGAAGAAAAAAAAAGATATGAGATCAAATGCCACCATCTCAGAGAGGCCTCCCATGACTGCCCAGGTAAGCTGCCACCTACCCAACTCACCCCAGCCTCTCTCTCTTCCCACTGCATTGCTGTTTTTTCACCCATTTCTGAATTCATCGCATTTCTTCATCTGTTTGCATGGTCATTATCCGCCTCTGCCCTCTAGGTTGAAGGCAGGGATCTCACCTGTTGTGCTCACTCTTGTCTCCGCCGTGCCCAGCACAGAGTCTGGCACACAGTAGGCGCTCAGCAAATGCTGGTGAATGGATCAAAGTTTTCTGTCCTGGACTCCCTCTCACATGCAGTTTCAGGACAGACGTGCCTCCGCCACTCCTGCCCACACCCTTCCATCTTTCCTGTCACTTCCACATAGCATAGATAGCAAAAACAAAGCCACATAGGCCATGGGATAGGTGGCAGTGGGGAGGGGGGAATGAAAAATGATAAGAGCCTATGGACCTTTAGAGTATTAGAAAAATTCTTCCTCCAATTCCTCCCCGCATAACCTGCCCTAAACATGGTTATTGGGGCTTATGGGAGAAACAAACACCGCTAACTTGGCTGCTGCCAGCCTGGCCCGAGTTAATCGTTTACTGGCTTGCTATAAATAGGCACCAGCATTGTCCTGTGACAGTGTGAGGGCCGGCCAACCTGCCATGACCTGGAAGGGGTGTTCTGGGGCTGGGGTTCCTACAAATGAGCCTCCTCTTATCACCCTGCCCAGGTTCCTCAGACACCCCTTGACCAGAAGGCTCCCCCAGGGCCTGATTCCAAGGCATTCTCTCGGGGACATTCTTGTATAAACGTCCTTCAGGCTGCCATGCCCATGCACAGGAGAGGATGGAGCTGTGAAGATGCTCCCCGGCCTCCTTCCATCCCCAGAGAAGCCAGCCTGCACGTTTTCCATTCCCAGCCCACACTCTGGAGACTGGCCAGCCTCCTCCTGGGTGCCTGCCCACTGCTTGCGTCTGGCTTCCCTGGCAGCACCCCCATCTCCACAGACCAGGGGCCTCATGGATGAGGAAGATACATGAAGACTTGGAGCCCACCCAAGATCCCTGGAAGACAGCCAAACTTGGGGGCGTGGAGGGGAAGGTGGTTTGGACAGCTGCAGAAAACGGCAAAGGAAATTCCCAAATCGTTGCTTAAAACACACACAGGTACATCAGAAAGTATTTATTACCTTTCTGGATAAGGACTAACCTCCTCCATCTGACATTAGAAGAAGCAATCCAATAGTGTGTCCAACACTGGTTTCAAATCCTGTCTCCATCTCTTACCAGCTGTGTGACCTTGGGCAAGTCACTTCACTTCTCTGTGCTTCAATTTACAGTACTTATCTGTAAAATGGGATAATAAATAGAGGCAGAGGGCCTCAAACAGGACCCAGCACATAGCCGGTGCCAGATCAAGGGAGGCACTCTGGTTAAGTAAAAACATAAACAGGTCAATCTCCAGCTCTATTTGCTGGGTGACCTCGGGCCTCAGTTTCCTCATCTGTTCCCTCTGATGCTTCTTGGGTTTGCTTTCTTTTGACATTACATACACTAATGCATATAAAGTGCATAGCATACTGTCTGGAACAGGATAGGCTTTTTGGGAAACACTCTATACCTGTGCTGTCCCACATGTTATCATCAGCCATACGTGGCTATTGGGCACTTGAAATATGGCTAGGGTGACAGAGGAACTGCATTTTAAATTCAATTTAAATTTAACTTGATTGAAATGTAGATATGCACTTGTGACTCGCAGCTAACATACTGGGACAAGGCAGGCCTGGACAAAGTAGGTGCCCAATAAATGCTAATTATAATTATTACTGGGGTTGTGATTATTGTTTTGTTTTGTTTTGTTTTTATTGACGGAGTCTTGCTCTGTTGCTCAGGCTGGAGTGCAGTGGTGCCATCTCGGCTCACTGCAAGCTCCACCTCCCAGGTTCACGCCATTCTCCTGCCTCAACTTCCCGAGTAGCTGGGACTACAGGCGCCCACCACCACACCCGGCTAATTTTTTGTATTTTTAGTAGAGATGGGGTTTCATCATGTTAGCCAGGATGGTCTCGATCTCCTGACCTCATGATCCACCCGCCTCGGCCTCCCAAAGTGCTGGGATTACAGTCGTGAGCCACCGCTCCCGGCCAATTATTGTTATTTTTATCGGAAAGCTATTATTATTGGAACTGGTTTAGAAACTAAGAGGTACCAGTTCATTTCTGGGCACACTGAGGACAGGAAACCGTATTGCAATCACCTCTGTATCACACCATTCTGCAGAGGGTTACAGACCCAGTGTTTTGGCATATCCCTCTAAAATTCGTATTTTAACATCCTAATCCACGCCTGGACGCAGAGGCTCACACCTGTAATCCCAGCACTCTGGGAGGCCGAGGCGGGTGGATCATCTGAGGTCAGAAGTTCAAGACCAGCCTGACCAACAAGGTGAAACCCCATCTCTACTAAAAATACAAAAATTAGCCGGGCGTGGTGGCAGGCACCCATAGTCCCAGCTGCTCAGGAGGCTGAGGCAGGAGAATCGCTTGAACCGGGAGGCAGAGGTTGCAGTGAGCCGAGATCGCACCACTGCACTCCAGCCTGGGCAATGGAGCAAGACGTCTCTAAATAAATAAATAGAATCCTAATCCTAAAGTGGTGGTATTAGGAGGAAGAGCTTCTGGGAGGTAATTAAGCCATGAGGATGACTCTTGAATGGGATTAGTACTTTCTTTCTTTTTTTTTTTTTTTGAGACAGAGTCTTGCTCTGTTGCCCAGGCTGGAGTGCAGTGGCATGGTCTCAGCTCACTGCTACCTCTGCCTCCCAGGTTCAAGCGATTCTCCTGCCTCAGCCTCCTGAGTAGCTGGGATTACAGGCACCCACCACTACGCCCGGCTGATTTTTGTATTTTTAGTAGAGACAGGGTTTCATCATGTTGGCCAGGCTGGTATCGAACTCCTGACCTCAGGTGATCCACCCACCTCGGCCTCCTAAAGTGCTGGGATTATAGGCGTGAGCCATTGTGCCCAGCCAGGATTTGTGCTCTTAGAAAAGAGACCCCAAAGACTTCTCTCACCCCCTTTCTGCCATGTGAGGACATGATTAAAAGTCTGCAGTGTGCAAAAAGGAAGAAGGCCCTCACCAGATACCAACCATGCTGCCGCCCTGATCTCAGACTTCTAGCCACTAGAACTGTGAGAATTCCTGTTGTTTTGAAGCTACCTAGTCACGGTACTTTGTTACACCAGCCCCAACCAAGACACAGGGTGATGCTGAACCGTATTTGGGTATTTGAGTTGTGGATTCCTTAGAGGTCCTGACAAAAGCTGAGGATACTCATGGCCGGGAGCGGTGGCTCACGCCTGTAATCCCAGCACTTTGGGGAGGCCGAGGCAGGAAGATCATGAATTCAGTAGTTCAAGACAAGCCTGACCAACATGGTGAAACCCAGTCTCTACTAAAAATACAAAAATTAGCCAAGCGTGGTGGCAGGCGCCTATAATCCTAGCTACTCAGGAGGCTGAGGCAGGAGAATCGCTTGAACTGGGGAGGCAGAGGTGCAGGGAGCTGAGATGGCACCACTGCACTCCAGCCTGGCGACAGAGTGAGACTCTGTCTCAAAAAAAAAAAAAAAAAAAAAAAAAGCTGAGGATCTGAGGATACTCTCTCCATACAGCAAGTACAAGGTGTTTCTACAACTTCAGGGATTTGCACACCTGTAGAATAGAAATCCTTGATCCAGTAATCACCTGGCACACAGTACATCCCCAGGCAGCACTCAGAACTGTAGGAAAGCATAGAGCACAAGAGTGTATACCTCCCGCATCACAGGCTGAACTCCTGCAGGCACCCTCAGCCCTTTGATGTGGACATCTGTGGTTTGTCTGCCTGCTTTCCATCTCCCCGTCTGGTGATTTCACTGTAACTCTCCTCTGGTGTCCCTTTCCTTACTCTCACAGGGCTAACTTCACCCCTCACCCCTCCGTGACCAAGTGGAGCAATCCATCCCACTGTGACTGGCACAAAAGAAGCAAGTGACCCACACTGGTCCAATGAGACCGAATCCCAAGACTTTGGCTAGAACCCTTAGGAAGGGGAGGTTTTCTTTTCTGCAGCAATGCCAAGCTGGCAGAATGTGCCCCTAGAGCTGCTGGGCAACACTCTACCTCCCCACAGAGGGGCTGAGCATAATGCCAAAACAGAAGAAGGCAATGCAGAGAGATGGCGAGAGACAGCGTCCTGATGACATCATTGGCGCCCCTGGATATAGGTGCACCTGAACTTCCCAAACACTTAAACCAAGAAATCAATTTTTCCCAGCACTTTTGGGAGGCCAAGGCAGGCGGATCACAAGGTCAGTTCAAGACCAGCCTGGCCAATATGGTGAAACCCCGTCAATACAAAAATTAGCCAGGCATGGTGGTGCATGCCTGTAGTCCCAGCTACTCAGGAGGCTGAGGCAGAAGAATCGCTTGAACCCAGGAGGCAGAGGTTGCAGTGAGCTGAGATCGTGCCACTGCACTCCAGCCTAGGCAACAGAGCGAGACTCTGTCTCAAAAAAAAAAAAAAGCAAGAAAGAAAAAAAGAAATCAATTTTTTATCTTCACTTTCTCTTTTCATTTTGTTTTTATATGTTTATTATCATTCTAGCTAGTTTTATCAGGGTTTACCCGACTTGAAAAGGATGGAGGATGGAGCTGGCTAACAAACCCTGCTCTGCTGTTTCTCAGCTCTGTAGTCCTGGTTCAGTTTCTTAGCCTCTCTGAGCATGAATTTCCTTGTCAGTAAAGAGCAGTTGCTACTTGTACCTACCGTGTAGGAAGGTTGTTTTGTGGATTAAATGAGAGACAGCAAAGCACTTACAGCAATATTTGGTAAATGGTAGTTGCTACAATTCTAATTTACCAAGTAAGCATAATTTACCAAATAATAATAATTAAAAAGGAGTTCATTCAATGCCCCAAGTATCACTGAAACTGGCCCAACTATCTCATAGAACTAATGTTTATGGTTTCTTTTGAATACACATAGAAACTGACCCTCCCAGTTTTAAAACTCCAGAAAGTTACAGTTGTCTTATCTGCGTTCCTTTCTCAGGAAACCAAACATCAGGCCTCCCCCAAGGAACTGAAACTTACCAGATCATTGCATCTGGACAAAGAGATGCAACACCCCTCACCCAGCATGACTGCCTAAGCCACCACCTGCTTCCTGTTGACCAACTCCTTTTCCTTACCCCTCTCTAATTCCAATTTGTTTGTTTTTTGAGACAGAGTCTTGCTCTTTCACCCTCCAGTGGCGCCATCTCGTCTCACTGCAAGTTCCGCCTCCCAGGTTCACGCCATTCTCCTGCCTCAGCCTCCTGAGTAGCTAGGACTACAGGCGCCCACCACCATGTCCGGCTAAATTTTGTATTTTTTTTAGTAGAGACAGGGTTTCACCGTGTTATCCAGGATGGTCTTGATCTCGTGAACTCGTGATCCACCTGCCTCGGCCTCCCAAAGTGCTGGAATCACAGGCGTGAGCCACTGCGCCCAGCCCCTCTAATTCCAGTTTTCTTCCATGCACTTAAACTTCCTCCCTGCTATATAAACCTCTGAGTTTAGTTGGTCAGGAAGATAGATGTGAGCCTGATCTCCCATCTCCTCGGCTGCAGGACTGACTTTTTCCCGGGCAATACTTATCTCAGTGATTGGCCTTCTGTATGGCCAGCAGCAGGACCTACGCCAACACCCTGGCATTTTGGTAACATCACCAAGTCTCTTGAACTCTCAGGGCCTCAGCTATACATTTTCTCAATGAGGCCTTACTACAAAACGAACTGTTACTGTGCTTTGTAAATACCCACAATCTGAGTTCCTGCAAAATTGTGCAAAGAAAAAACATAGAAACCTATTCATCTCATCTTCTATATCACTAAGTGAAAGAAAAATACACTGCCCCACATCTGAGTTTAGCATTCTTAGCCCCCTTGTCCAGGGGTGCACAGCAACCAAGTGCAGGGCCAGGGAAGTTACCAGGAACTCTGAGCTCCTTAGGCTGAGGGACTGTCTCCAGGAGCTGATGGGCAGCCAGCCTCAGAGGGAAGACCCAGCTGCCCTCCTCATGATGGCGATGCAGCCAGCCAAGACTCAGCCCACTAGAGGGCTTGTCCCTTTGGACCTCAAGAAATATCTCTTCTGACTCATTCCACAGCACTGCCCTGGGGGCTGTAGCACCTCCAGGTCAGGGCTTACCTAGAGACAGCAAGATCCTGCGCTGAGGGCATCTTTAAGTTCAGATGTGACCAGAAAGGGCAGCAAAGTGTCCTTTTGGGACTGAGTCCATCTTACTCCCAAAAGGGTGAGCCATGCAGTGTGCCTGACCCCTCCATAAATACTGCCAACTGCCAGTGATAGCACAGTGGTAATTGAGGCCCCTGCTGTTGTGGCCTTCTCCCTGACCCCACACTCTCGATGGAGCTTGGAACCCTGTGTGGATTGCTGGTTTTAGCTCAAGAGTGATACAGAGGAGGATTGTGCAGCCAGACCCCTTGCTGTACCAATTACAATCTCTGTGACCTTAGGGTGAACTCCTTGCCGTCTCTGTGCCTCGATTTCCTTATCCATAAAAGAGGGGATTTTATCTACTTCATGGGGGATCAATAATTAAATGAGGTCATCGATATAAAATGCTAGTCTTTTTTATTTTTATTTTTATTTTTTAATCTTTATCCGATTAGAATGACGTGACTTAAGCCCTGGTTTTCCTTGAGTGAACTGAAGGCACTCCAAAAGTCTTATCAACTACTTAGTTTTAATTAGTCTTAAATAAATACTTGGCAAATTCAGAGTGGAAAAAACAAAGACTTGGCTCTCAGAGAGTGACACTGGCCAAATTAGATGAGTTGAGATTCTTGGAATCCTGGAGCTGTCCAACCTCGTCCACTTAGAAAGCAGGAAAATGAGACCTTGAGAAGGGACCTGTTAGGAGCCACATGCATTGTTGGGGTCAGAACTGGAACAAGGACACGGGTCTCCTCACCTCCCATCCTGGGCTCTGCAGACAGCAACGCGGGCCCTTAGGGGTGACCAAAATGCCCTTTCCTACCGGCCGGCCAGCAACAAATGCTACCACCAGCTCCTGGAGCACCTCATGAGGTGGCTGGGGGAGACCTGGCCACATGGTACGAGAGACACAGCCAAGCAAGCCAGGGGCCCTTCTGCCAGCCTCGCCACATCGAACCAGCGTGCCTAAACTGCCACAGATGCTCATCACTAGCAAAAGCTCCCAGAAGCCAGGTTGCCAGAGACCTGAAAAAGCATCAAAACGCATCGGGTGGATATGGCTGCATTATTCACGAGGAGCGTTCCTGCCCTCTTAAGCCAGCAAACATGACACACGCAAGCTGATTTGAGTCAATCCTGCCAGCATCAGAGAGCCCCAAAATAGCCCACCTGGCATTCCCGCATTCATTCAAGCACATGCATTTTTGGAGTCTCTCCTTGGCACAGTGGGGCGAGTAGTGGGTGGGGGGCTGTGATTCCAGCCCAAGAATGGAAAAGCTTAGCAAAGGCAGACGTTTCCTGTCTTATCTGATGATCTGGTGTCTTTGCTTCCTCTCAACTTGTCCCCAAAACTTGCCTGTTCCTCCCCCGCTCAGAATACTCCCGTGGCTCCTATCTCACCCAGAGTCAAAGCCAAAGCCTTCGATGCCTTCGATGGACAAGGTCTTGAGCAATCAGCCTCCCGCTCTGTCAAACCTCATCTCTACTCGTTTACTTCACTCCAGTCTCACTGGCCTCCCAGCTGGTCTGTTCCCAACTCACAGCCTCTGCATATGCTGTTCCCTCTGCCAGGCACACACTTCCTGCAGATGTTGACACTGCTCCCTTCCTTCCTTCAGGTCTCTGCTTAAACACCATCCCATCAGTGAGGCCATCCCTGACCACCTCCTCTGGCAAGCCTTTCCCATCTCTTCCTGCCATTATTTTCCTTGGAGCCCTTGTTACCTTAAATATATATTTATCGTTTTGTCTATATGCCCTCCTGCCACTATACTGTACACTGAATGAAGGCATATGAGCAAAGACTGTGCTTTACTCACTTCTCAGTTTGCAGCTTGTAGAACAGGGCCTGGCACATAGTAGATGCTTGATAAATATTTGTGGGAGGAAGGAAGGAAGAATGGACGTGGGGGAGAAAGAAAACAGAGGGAGGGAGAAAGTTTTCTTCTAAGAGCTGGCAGAAACTGTCTATCCTGGTCTCTGCTATTGGCTGAAACTTCCTGAAGTACAGCCCTAAGCAAAACCCTCCCTTGCTCATAAATCTTCTATAGCTCCCCATTATCCACCATGGGAAGTTCAAATGGCACAGCCTGGCACATACAGCCCTGCACAAGCTGGAACTAATGGACCTTTCCTGCCCCATTTCCTTCCCCTGCACATGCCTGAAGCCAAGCTGTGTTTCCAGGGACTTTTCTGAAGCTCATAGCTCCCCACCACTGCCCACTATAAGCCAAGGTCATGAGGCCATCCCCCTAGATCTTGGCAATATGAGGTTTGAATCCTGACTTCTCCACGGACTTACTGTGGGACCTTAAAGCGAGCTGCATAACATCTCTGTGCCTCCAGTTCCTCATCTATCATGGAAAGAGATGATGGTTCTCTCCCTTAGGGCTTTTATGAGTGACGGGGATAATGCTCACAAAGTTCATGGCACAGTGCCCAGCACAGAGGAAGCTGGAAGCCCCCAGCAAACTGGAAGCTGGAAGCCCCCAGCAAACTGGTAGGAAATTAGGAATGCCCAATTTTTTTTTTTTGAGACTGAGTCTCACTTTGTCACCCAGGCTGGAGTGCAGTGACGCCATCTCAGCTTCCTGCCACCTCCACCATCCGGGTTCAAGCGATTCTCCTGCCTCAGCCTCCCGAGTAAGCTGGGATTACAGGCGCATGCTGCCACACCCGGCTAATTTTTGTATTTTTAGTAGAGATGAGGTTTCACCATGTTGGCCAGGCTGGTCTTAAACTCCTGACCTCAAGTGATCCACTCAGCTTGGCCTCCCAAAGTGCTGTTACAGGCGTGGGCCACCGCGCCTGATCATAATTTTTTTTCCTTTTTTTTTTTGAGACAGGGTCTCGCTCTGTTGCCTTGGCTAAAGTGCAGTGATGCGATCACAGCTCACTGCAGCCTCAACTTCCTGGGCTCAAGGGATCCTCCTGCCTCAGCCTCTCAAATAGCTGCGACTACAGGCATGCACCACAATGCCCTGCTATTTTTATTTTGTTTTCGGTGGAGATGGGGGTCTTGCTATTTTGCCCAGGCTGGTCCCAAACTCCAGGCCCGAAGTGATCGTTCCACCTTGGCCTCCCAAAGTGCTGGGATTACAGGCATGAGCCACCGTGCCCAGCCAGGAATTACTGATGTTATTACATAGTCCAATCTCTCTTCTATGGCCTAAGTCCATTTTACAGGTGAGAAACTGAGGCATTCTGGGGAAGTTTTCCCTAAATGACATGGCTAGGGAGCCAAGACTTCATTCACTGTCCCTGCCCACCCCCACCCGGCTTTGGACTCCAAATATGCATTCAAGACAATCTAAAAGCAGTAAGAATGAGTTGTTCAAGAACAGACATTTGTATCAGATCAGCCTAGAGAAGTGAACGGCGCGGTGGGTGCAAGATGGGTAGGGTGAGCGGGGAGCAGATTTTCCTGCCTTAACAGCGTTGTCATTCTGGGCCGGCCACTTCTTTGTGCTCCTAGTGGTGGGGGGCTGAGGGGGTGTCTTGTGTATTGCAGGAATGTGAGCAGCATCCCTGGCCTCTTCCCACTAGATGCTGGTAGCACCCCCAACTGTGACAACCAAAAATGTTTCCAGACATTGCCAAATGTCCCCTGGAGTAGCGTTGCCAGATTTAGCAACACATACTCATACTAAAAACTTACTCACTGTTTATCTGAAAGTCAAATTTAACTGGGCGACCTGGATGTTATCTGGCAACCCAACCTAGGGATGGGAGACAAATCTGCTCCCCTTCATTAAGAACCACTGGGTCACAGTAAAACTGCAGGGTCCCCATGGTAACATCAATTGCGTCTCTCGTTTTTCTCCGACCTTCTTTGCAAGTCCTGCCTTCCTCTCCCATCTCATCGCCCCTAACCCAGAGGCTGGGAGGCTCAGTTCTCCAAACAGGCTCGGTTCAGCAGCTGTGATGATGGCTCCACAATTATAGCCCTTCCACCAGCTCTGGTCTGCAGAGCTAAATGTAGCTTCCCCTCCAGGACCTGCCTCATCTCCCTGTCTCCTTCCTGGGGTCTCATCTGCCTGCCACCAGCCCCTGCATTCTCCCCTCCAATTAAGACGCTTTCTAGGCCCAGCCTAGAGGCAGGAAAACAAGGCAGTTAGTCACTTTGCTTCCATTATCAACTAGCATCACATGGCTGGCTTCTTTAATGGCAGTTGTTATGGCAACGGGAAGCCAGTCCCTGCTCGCTCTGGGAACCAAAACAAAATTAAGGGTTGGCAGGGAGGGTAAAGGAAGCCAGGAAGGAGCCAAGATAGAGCTGGTCAGATTTAACTGGAGGAAATCACGCTGAGGCCACCTTGTTTGCAGCTGAGGCCACCTTGTTTGCAGCTTTCTCTTGGTGGCACCGAGGACAGAGGAAAAAAAAAAGGATGCTTGCCCTGGAGGAGCTCAGGCTAACGTGGTGGGTGTTCTCGCAGGGTTTATCTTGCCAGCTGAATCATTTTCATCCCCATTATGAATAAACGGAAACCCACACACTGATAAAGGTAAAGACAGATCTTGTCTAAGATTGTGCAGTGAACAGGCCAGCAATTTCAGCTCCATCACCTTCTTTCCCTGTTCTCGATGTCCTCCCCACTCCTTTCCCTTGCTTTTGGGATAAGACCACATGTTCTGCCTTCTCTGCATCTGCACCTTTCTCCTTTGTCTCTGGTCCGGTCACTTCGGTTCCTTCAAATTCACAGCGTTCCCTCCAGCCACAAAGCTTCTGCATGTACAAAACCTTCTGCCAGGAATGGTTTTTCTTAGTGTCTCTCAACCCCATTATCTTCACCTTAAAGCCCTACTCATCTTGCACCTGCCTTCTGAAACGTCACATCGTGGGCCCCTGCACATGGTCAGTTGTCCCTGTTTTGGCTTCTTGCAGCCCTGGGTGCCTCTCCTTCACACCTCTGTGCACAGCCTGTAATTCTCCTTGTAATTGTGATAAAGTATCTGTTGGGAGTGTGGTTGCTCCACTGCAAGGTCAGCCCCAGGAGGACAGGGACAGGGTCTGTCTACAAGGGGCCTGTCCCTGCTATGTCCACAGAACCTAGCGCAGGGTCTGACACACAGCCCTCGGTAAATAAACACATCTGGGGTTGGAATCCAGCCCTAGTTGAGCCCAAAGTTCCTTCTTGACCTGCCTCATGGGTGCGGGGTCCAACTGGCTCTCCAGGCCAGCACTGGACAGTTTGCAGGTCCCAGCCTCTCTTGGCCCCTTGGTGGCTGCAGTGGCTCTGGCAAACCTTGCTAGCCCAGCCTATCTAGAGATGTCGATTGTTAAGGCACTCCTTCTAGAAAGAAGGCTGGGAAAACAGATGTACACACAGAAGACAGATACACACACAGACACATGTAGATCTATGTACACACAATGCAGTCTCTGGGTGAGGCGGTGACAGGCAGAGATGTGGCTCCTCTGAACCCAGAGAGTGGGGAGGAGGGAGATCTGATTTGACTCTCAGATTTCTAGGCAAAGAGCTTTCCCTTCTATTCCACTGGAGACTGGCTCTCTGACACTGAGAGAGATGCTCCCCAAAGAGGTAAGCAAAGGAAGGAAAGGACAGGGGAGACATGCTTTGGGGGGCACCGAGTTGTTGCCATGTTCTTAGGGTACCTATGTTGAATAGGAACTCAAAAGACAGAAGACCGGAACCTGTTCCCCCGCACTGGTTCTGTGCCCTTGAATTGTCACTTATTGTCTCTGGGCCACAGTGTTCTCATCTGTACAGTAGAAACTGTACTAGCCACACATTCTGTCCGAGGTGTGGCACCGTGTAGATTTGGATGAGCATGTCTGTGGCATGGGAGGGTCAGAGTGTGGCTCTGACATCAAAAAGACCTGGGGGCTAAGTCCCAACTCTGTCCCATCTTGGCTGGGTGCTCTTGGGCAAGTTATTACCCCTCTCTGAGCCCAAGACCCAAACTAGACTGACACGGATCGGACCTTAAAGGACACTAGTACTAATGCATCCTTCTGCTAGTGGAGAAACTGACTCCTAGAGAGAAGGGGCCTGCGCAGGAAACTGAGGAAGATGGTAGCTGAGCTGGGACCTGGGCCTCAGCCAGAGCCTTCCCCAGATGTCTTACTGGTGTTCTCTTCTGCCTGCAGCCCCCTCCCCAATTCAACCAACCATTGCCTTAAAAACAAAGGTACCCCAGGCAAAAACATCTCGGGGGCACATATTACATGTAGGTCTGGTTAAACCATGAACAAAAAGACAGCAGGTGCTTTGTAAGGTACATGCCCCTCCCCTGAAAGTGACAAGAACGTTGTTGGTCTGTGAGTTCTGTTGAAAAGAGGTTCCAGGCCGGGAGCGGTGGCTCACGCCTGTAATTCCAGCACTTTGGGAGGCCAAGGCGGGCGATCACGAGGTCAGGAGATAGAGACCATCCTGGCTAACATAGTGAAACCCCGTCTCTACTAAAAATACAAAAAAAAAAAAAAATTAGCCAGATGTGGTGGCGCCTGTAGTCTCAGCTACTCGGGAGGCTGAGGCAGGAGAATGAGAAGAATGGCGTGAACCCGGGAGGCGGAGTTTTTAGTGAGTGGAGATTGCGCCACTGCACTCCATCCTGGGCGACAGAGCAAGACTCCGTCTCGAAAAAAAAAAAACAAAAACAAGAAAAGAGGTTCTAGACAGACCTCCCTTGGAATACCCACAGGAGTCTATACAAGGGCTGAGCTGAAAAGTTCTGGGCCTTTCTGAGGGATCCAATGTATTTTGCATGTCTCATTCGAAAATGCTAGAATGTGCAAGCAGCCCTGGAGCTCATTCTTTAAACAAAATAGGACATGCCACACACAGAGACGTACACACACACACACACACACACACACACACACACACACACACATACTCATGCTCCCCGAGGAGGGAGGGGCAGCAACAGGTCCAAGCCTCGAGGCTGCCCTTGGTGGCTGTCTGCCACTGTGCAGGGAAGGAGGGGTCATCAGTGATGCTGGATGCTGCCACCTCAGCCGACACCCCCAACACATACACACACACGCACGCGTACACACACACACACACACACACACACACACTGAAAGCCAGGCCCAGAAACCAGGCCAGCCCACAAGGTCTGCTGCCATGCAAGGCCTTGGGCTAAGCGCTGATAAGGTTCAAAAGTGATGAAGACACAGCAGCAATGGGGTCTGAGGCTTAAGAATGGGGAGGGCAACACACAGACACAGGCACACAGACGGAGTCACAGTCCGTTATTCACGCAGACTCATGCATCACATGCCACACACCTACTCAAGATACACACACAGTCACACCATCACTCATTCACAGACTCACGCACCACACAATACACACACATAGACCCACCCTCACAGAAACAGATACACGCACAGACACACATAGATATGTGTACACACAATGCAAAGAGATACACTTAGGTATCTCCAAAAAGATGCACAGACATTCTCATATGGACATACTCACAGCCACAGGTCCTCACCCACGCAGGCATACACACCAGAGCACACAGTCCAGGCATCGAAATGCTACCCCAGGCCCAAGGACTATAAATTCTCTCTGTCTATGGGGTTCTGGGAGGTCATTGGCCATGAGCCCTAAAGACTAGAATGCCCCCCCCCCCCCCCCGCTGACCCCAGGGAGAGTGGAGGGGCAGAGGAATGGCAGAACCTTTCTGATTCTCACCTTCTGAGTGTGCGGGGTGGGAGTGGGGCCGGGGGAGTGAAGGGACCCCTACTGCCAGGGGAGCAGCTCACTGACCCGGGACTCTCAGGGAGGGAGTCCCCTGGCTCTTGGAGGTGGCTCCAAGGATTGAGAATTCGGGGGCTGGGAAGGGAGGCTTTATTTTCCCTCTCCCTTTTCCTGAAGGGTGCCCCACCTTCGGCAGCCCCATTCAGAACCCCACCCCCAGCACACTCTGTGGGGGGTCCCCCCAGCAGCTTGTCTCTCTTGGAAGGTCCCCTTCCTGAGCCGCACCCATCTGCTCCTCCACCAAAGGAGGTCCTATTGGGATACATCCAGGTGTGCCCCACACCTGGAGGGCCCTCACGCTGCATCCAACCCCCGCACAAAGCCTCAAATGGGCCAAAGCCTCCCCATACCTATGCCCACCCCCAAAATCCCTCGCTGCGCCTCCTGCCCTGCGGGAGGTCAATGCCCACCCAGGTGAGCCCTACACCTGGTCTGGCCGCCCCCCGCCGCCAGAGGCCACCCTTCCACGAAGACTCTTCTCCCGTTTGGCTGCTGCTGCCGGGGGAGTCCTGCCCAGCGCCCCCACCCCGGCACCCACCTCCTTCTTGACGGTGCGTAGCAGCCTCTGTCGGGTCTCCGCCTCTGTGGGACAAGAAGCGAGAGCCGCGGGTCAGCCGAGGGAGTGTGCGGGGGCCGGGCGCTGCCCTCCCGCCGCCCTCGTGTCCCGCGGCCTCTTACCCGCGGGGGCCGAGGCCATGGCTCCGAGTGCTGCGTCCCGAGTCCCAGGAGGCGGTGGCGGTGGCGGTGGCGGTGGCGGCGGCGGCGGTGGTGGCGGCAGTAGCTCCTCCGGCCTGCCTCGGCGCTGCTGCTGCTGCTGCTGCTGCTGCTGCAGCCGCGGAGGGGCGGGGCCGAGCGCTGAGTGACGGCCGGAGGGCGCCCGACGTCAGGACCCGAGGCGGCCGCCCCACCCCTCCGGAAAGACCCGGCGCGGCGGGGCAGCCGGGTCTCCTGCGCCAGGAGCCTTCGCGCCAAGCACGCACGCTCCCTCCCGCGCACCCAGCGCCCGAGCCTCTCAGGCTCCCCCACCTTCCACGCCAGCGCCCGCGTCCCTCCCTCTTCCCTAGGGCGGGGAAGGAAAGCGTTCTTCCTGAACCTTCCTCTGTGGGCCAGGCTCCAGGAAGTCACAGGAAATGGTGGGGCTACTACCGATAGTCTCCAAGCCTCAGTTTTCTCATCTTTAAAATGGGTATAATGTGGTATAAAATGGGCATCATGGGTCTCAGAACGATCTGAGCCTTAAGTGCGATATTGATGTGAAGCCCTTAATACAGACCCAGGGGGAAAGGCCAGCGAGCATAAATGCTTGCCACTGTTACTGTTATTATTATTTATTATTATTGAGAATCTTCCAGCTGGGCACGGTGGCTCACGCCTGTAATCCCAACACTTTGGGATGCCAAGGCGGGCAGATCACTTGAGGTCAGGAGTTCGAGACCAGCCTGGCCAACATAGTGAAACCCCGTCTCTACAAAAATACAAAAATTAGCCGGACATGATGGCGAGGTGCCTGTAATCCCAGCTACCGGGGAGGCTAAGGCAGGAGAATCGCTTGAACCCGGGAAGCGGAGGTTACAGTGATCCAACATGGCGCCATTGCACTCCAGCCTGAGCGACAGAGTGAGACTCCGTCTCAAAAAATAAAAAAATACAAATACAAAAATTAGCCAGGCATGGTGGCGTGCCTCTGTAATCCCAGCTACTCAGGAGGCTGAGGCACGAGAATTGCTTGAACCCTGGAGGCAGAGGTGGCAGTGAGCCAAGATTGCGCCACCACACTCCAGCCTGGGCAACAAGAGTGAAACTCCATCTCAAAAAAAAAAAAAAAAAAAAAAAGAGTCTTCTAAGATACACTGGACACTGGTTATCCATCCAGGAGAGGCCGGGACTTAAGTGGCTCCCTCCCCGACATGGAGGTCACTGGAGGAGTGGGGTTTTCCCAGGAGTCTGGCCCCAACAGGAGGCACTTGTCAGCCAGCATCTCTGGGGCTGAGCAAGCAGTGGGCTCTGTGGGAAAAGCCTTGTTCCATCAAGAGCCCCTGGTCACCCCAAGTTCCTAACTGTATCCACCCAGAATGCAACTCAGGTCAATATTTATTGAGCATCTGCTCTGTGCCAAGTGACTGTGCTATAGATTTCTAAGTGAGCAAAACAGACACAGAGCTCTGCCCTCATGGAGTTTAGGAGACAGACAACAAAATATATAAGAAAAGGACAGGCCATGCTGGAAAGTTCTGGAGAAAAATTACGTAGGCAAAGGGAACAGGGAGGGCCCAGACCCCTGGGGATCGTATTCTGAAGCAGGGTAGTTGAGGGAGGCCCCACTGAGCAGGTGACATTTAAGCAAAGAGGAAAAGGAGTAGGCCATGGGGATTTCTGGAGGAAGAGTAGTTGAGTCAAGGGAACAGCAAATGCAAAGGTCCTGAGGAGGGAGTGTGTCCAGTTAAACAGTGACAAATAGCACAGATGCCTGTGGGGCTGGAGTGCTGTGAACAATGGGGACAGTGGTGGGATGTTGGCCAGAGAGGTGCAGGGCCAAGATCCGGAATGACTTTGATGGTGACATTAAGGATTTGCAATGCCTTTTAGGGTCCCCCAGTATTCAGGCCTTCCTTCAGAAGGACTAGGGGGCAGCTTAGAGTGCCTCTCCCTGCAGCAGTGGATCCAGAGCCCCGTTTTTTCCATTGGTCAGTGTCAGGGGTCTCTGGCCGTAAGCCACAGAAGCTGACTTTGGCTTCCTCAGGCAAAAGGAAATAAACTGGAAAGATAATGTGTGATCCCAGAGCCCATGGGAGCCTGGAGAACTGGGAAACGGGATGAAATCAAGGTGGCTCTGGAAGGCCAGAAAGGGGAATCTTGGGAATATTTGCCTGGCAAGGACAGTGTGGTTAGGGCACTGCTGCTCTGTTAAAGAGAATGCCATTCATTTAAGGTTTTCATCCTATGGAGGGAGCACCTGATTGTCCTGACCTGGGACACAAGCCTGCCCCTTGGCTTGGGGAGAGGTGTCTTAATCACAAACCCCTGCTCCACAGTCTCCAGCAAGTCCCCCAGGAGAATGGGAAATGGTTGCTTGGCAGCAAAAATAATCATATATTGCGCACCTACTATGTGCCAGGCACTGCGCTAAGGGCTTTGGGTTTTGCTCACATGATCTTATTGACCCTCCTTCCACCTATGATCTTTATGTCATTGACAAAGCCAAGCCCGGCGGGGGTTTCATCCCTGTTAGTTTAACAAGTGAGTGGCAGCCAGGATTCTGACCTGAGGGCCAAAGTGATTGATCCACTAGTTCCTCTCCTTGGCTTCACCCCTAAGTTAACTGGGGTACTTTAGGAAGGTGGTAGGGTGCAGGCCAGGTGCGGTGGCTCACGCTTGTAATCCCAGCACTTTGGGAGGCCAAGGCGGGCGGATCATGAGGTCAGGAGATCGAGACCACGGTGAAACCCCGTCTCTACTAAAAATACAAAAAATTAGCCGGGCATGGTGGCGGGCGCCTGTAGTCCCAGCTACTCGGAGAGGCTGAGGCAGGAGAATGGCGTGAACCCGGGAGGCAGAGCTTGCAGTGAGTTGAGATCGCGCCACTGCACTCCAGCCTGGGTGACAGAGCGAGACTCCGTCTCAAAAAAAAAAAAAAAAAAAAAGGAAGGTGGTAGGGTGCCTAAGCCTCACTCTAGGGAATCATTTTTCAAAACCCACATTTTTGCTTTTCCTGTCAAGCACAAAGCCTGGGAAATTGACCTGTGCCGGTCCTTGAAAACCTGGAGCTTTTCCTCCAAGATAAAGGACTCCATGGTGTTTGGTGCAATCGCAACTGGCAGGAGGGCATGTTTGACCTGCATGCAACTCAGGTCAACAGATATTTATTGAACACCTACTGTGTGCCAGCCAGGTGACTGTGCTAGATACTTCTTTTTTTTTTTTTTTTTTTTTTTGTTTTGTTTTGAGACGGAGTCTTGCTCTGTCCCCTGAGCTGGAGTGCAGTGGCGGGATCTCGGCTCACTGCAAGCTCCGCCTCCCGGGTTCACGCCATTCTCCTGCCTCAGCCTCTCCGAGTAGCTGGGACTACAGGCGCCCGCCAACACGCCCGGCTAATTTCTTGTATTTTTAGTAGAGACGGGGTTTCATCGTGTTAGCCAGGATGGTCTCGATCTCCTGACCTCGTGATCCGCCCGCCTCGGCCTCCCAAAGTGCTGGGATTACAGGCTTGAGCCACCGCGCCCGGCCTGTGCTAGATACTTCTAAGTGAACAAGACAGGCAAAAAGCTCTGCCCTCGTGGAGCTTAGGAGGCAGACAATAAAATAAGCAAATAATAAATAGAGTATGTTGGAAAGTTCTGGAGGAAAATAAGGTAGGTAGGGGAGACAGGGAGGGCCCAGACCGGTGGGGATTTTATTATGAAACAGAGTGGTTGAGGGAGGACCCACTGAGCCGGTGACATTGGAGCCCTAAATTCCGTGGGACCAGGGATTGCTGCCTGCTGCAGTTGGAACACTCACCACTAGGGGCACCATCACCTAAGATCAGCTTGGGAAGAATTGCACTCTCCCTATGGCCAGAATAGGAAAATTTACCTGGGTCCCAAAGCCTCCCCGTGTCTGAGAATCCCATTACCTGGCCCATGACACCTCACACCCTTAGCGCTGACCAGTGGTGCAGCAGCTGGAACCAGTTAAGAGAAGCCTCTTTCTCCGGCAATGTTTCTTCAGCGCCCTCAACTGGGAAAGCTCAGCTCTGTGATGAGCGTAAATGAGAAATGCTGAGACAGTCCAGGCTAGGCCGGAGGCGGAGGCTCACGCCTGTAATCCCAGCACTTTGGGAGGCCGAGGCGGGTGGATCGCCTGAGGTCAGGAGTTCGAGACCAGCCTGGCCAACATGGTGAAACCCCCATCTCTACTAAAAATACTAAAATTAGCTGGACGTGGTGGCAGGCGCCTGTAATCCCAGCTACTTGGGAAGCTGAGGGAGGAGAATCGCTTGAACCTGGGAGGCAGAGGTTGCAGTGAGCTGAGATCGTGCCATTGCACTCCAGCCTGGGTGACAAGAGCAAGACTTCGTCTCAAAAAAAAAAAAAAAAAAAATGTCCAGGCTATTGTGGAGGAGCAAACATTTAAGAATGAATTTGGAGCTGAGAAGCAACAAATACATTGATAGCTGGCACAATGCATAACGTCACAGCTCATAAAAAAATGATCATCATAACAGCTACAATGTGTTGAGAACTTAGCGTGTCTGACACTGTGCTGTGAACTTCACACATTATCTCATTAAATTCACCCTCAACCCGTAAAGAAGTTTCCTCCCATTATTTGCATTTTGTGTTTTGTTTGTTTGTTTTTTGAGACAGAGTCTCGCTCTGTTGCCCAGGCTGGAGTGCAGTGGCACGATCTCGGCTCACTGCAACTTCTGCCTCCTGGATTCAAGCAATTCTCCACCTCAGCTTCCCCAGTAGCTGGGATTACAGGGGCCCGCCCCCACCACACCTGATTAATTTTTGTATTTTTTAGTAGAGACAGGGTTTCACCATGTTGGCCAGGCTGGTCTCGAACTCCTGACCTCTGGTGATCTGTCTACCTCGGCTTCCCAAAGTGCTGGGATCACAGGCATGAACCACTGCGCCCGGCCCATTTTCTGCATTTTATAGTGGAGGCTTAGAGAAGTTAAACAGCTTAACCGGCCAGGCACAGTGGCTCATGCCTGTAATCCCAGCACTTTGGGAGGCTGAGGTAAGCGGATCACGAAGTCAGGAGTTCGAGACCAGTCCGACCAACATAGTGAAACCCTGTCTCTACTAAAAATACAAAAAAAAATTAGCCGGGCCTGGTGGTGTGTGCCTGTAATCCCAGCTACTCGGGAGGCTGAGGCAGGAGAATTATGTGAACCCGGGAGGCAGAGGTTGCAGTGAGCTCAGCTTGCGCCACTGCACTCCAGTCTGGGCGAAAGAACGAGACTCCGTCTCAAAAAAAAAAAAAGAAAAAAAAAAAAACAGATTAACCAAGACATGCAGCTGGAAAGTAAGAGAGGCTAGATTCAGGCCGAGGCACTCTTGACTCTCTTACTATACAGAGAAATCTTGAATAATGTTGTGTTGCATGCCCTATGCAACAGATACTCCTTGTTGCTGCGATGGTGAATTTTATCTGTCAACTTGCTTGGACCAGGGGGTGCTCAGACATTTGCTCAAAGGTTATTCTGGGCGTGACTGTGAGGGTGTTTGTAGATAAGATTAATGTTTGAATCCATCGACTGAGTAAAGCAGATTGCCGTCTCTGATGTGGGCAAGCCTCATTCAATCAGTTGAAGATCTGAATGGAACAAAAAGGCAGAACAAGAGGAAACTCCTCCTGCCTGACTGTTTGAGCTGGGACATCTTTTCCCACCTTCTGGCTCAAATTGAAACCTCAGCTCTTCCTGGGCCTCGGGCCTTCGGACTCAGACTAAAACTGCACCATCAGCCCTCCTGGGCCTCCAGTTTGCTGACTGCAAATCCTGGGACTTCTCAGCTTGCATAATTTTATAAGCCAAGTTCTTATAATAAATCTTAAATCTCCTTATATACGTATACATGCATACATATACAAGTGTGCATATATGTACATGTGTGTATATATGTACACATATGTACATCTTGTTGGTTCTGTTTCTCTGGAGAACACTGACTAATACTGTTGTCACCTCAATATTCATTTCCCTCCCCCTCTTTTTAATGAAACTGAATTTGCCCAGGTATCCACCTCTACACATTGGCCACTGCCTTGGAAGACCTCATTCCTCTTCCCATCTAGGTAGGTCCTGATTGGACTAAGTCAACCATGGTGCTCCTGCAATTCGCAATTGCAAAAATATGGAACCAGCCCAAACGTCCATCAATGAGTGGATAAAGAAAATATAATATATATACCACAGAATACTACTCAGCCATAAAAAGGAATGAAATAATGCCATTGCAGCAACCTGGATGGAGTTGGAGACCATTATTCTAAGAGAAGTAATTCAGGAATGGGAAAGTAAACTTTTTTTTTTTTTGAGATGGAGTCGCATTCTGTCACCCAGGCTGGAGTGCAGTGGCGCGATCTCGGCTCACCGCAACCTCCACCTCCCGGGTTCAAGTGATTCTCCTGTCTCAGCCTCCGGAATACCTATAATTTTTTTTGTATTTTTAGTAGAGACGGGGTTTCACCATGTTGGCCAGGCTGGTCTCGAACTTCTGACCTCAGGTGATCCACTTGCCTTGGCCTCCCAAAATGCTGGGATTACAGACGTGAGCCACCACGCCCAGTCTTTTTTTCTTTTTCTTTCTTTTTTTTTTTGAGATGGAGTCTCGCTCTGTCACCCAGGCTGGAGTGCAGTGGCGCAATCTCGGCTCACTGCAAGCTCCGCCTCCTGGGTTCACGCCATTCTCCTGTCTCAGCCTCTCCGAGTAGCTGGGACTACAGGTGCCCGCCACCACGCCCGGCTAATTTTTTATATTTTTAGTAGAGACGGGGTTTCACCGTGGTCTCGATCTCCTGACCTCGTGATCCGCCCGCCTCGGCCTCCCAAAGTGCTGGGATTACAAGCGTGAGCCACCGCGCCAGGCCGTCTTTCTTTCTTTTTTTTTTTTTTTTGAGATGTAGTCTCACTCTGTCACCAGGCTGGAGTGCAGTGGCACAATCTCAGCTCACTGCAACCTCCGCCTCCCGGGTTCAAGTGATTCCCCTGTGTCAGCCTCCCTAGTAGCTGGAACTGCAGGTGCACACCACCACACCCAGCTAATTTTTGTATTTTTAGTAGAGATGGAGTTTCACCATTTTGGCCAGGATGGTCTCGATCTCTTGACCTCATGATCTGCCTGCCTCAGCCTCCTAAAGTGCTGGGATTACAGGTGTGAGCCACCGCACCCGGTCGGGAAACTAAGCATTCTATGTTCTCACTTGTAAGTGGGAGCTAAGCTATAAGGACACAAAAGTACAAAAAATTAGCTGGGCATCGTGGTGCGCGCCTGTAGTCCCAGCTACTTGGGAGGTTGAGGCAGGAGAATCGCTTGAACCCGGGAGGCGGAGGTTGTAGTGAGCCAAGATTGCATCACTGCACTCGGGCCTCGGCGACAGAGCGCCGATTTCATCACACACACACACACACACACACACACACACACACACACACTCAAGAAAGAAAAAAGAAAGAAAAATATTGACCTACTTTTTCACTGAAAAATGAACATTTGGCCGGGTGCAGTGGCTCACGCCTGTAATTCCAGCACTTTAGGAGGCCGAGGTGGGCGGATCATGAGGTCAGGAAATCAAGACCATCCTGGCTAACACGGTGAAACCCCGTCTCTTCTAAAAATACAAAAAAATTAGCCAGGCCTGGTGGCGGGCACCCGTAGTCTCAGCTACTCGGGAGGCTGAGGCAGGACAATGGCATGAACCTGGTAGGTGCACAGAGCAAGACTCCGTCTCAAAAAAAAAAAAAAAGAACATTTATGTCAGCCAGTTGGCCGGGAGCGGTGGCTCACGCCTGTAATCCCAACACTTTTGAAGAATGAGGCGGGTAGATCACCTGAGGTTAGGAATTTGAGACCAGCCTGGCCAACATGGTGAAACCTCGTCTCTACTAAAAATACAAAAATTAGCCAGGAGTGATGGCAGGCACCTGTATCCCAGCTACTCAGGAGGCTGAGGCACAAGAATCACTTGAACCTAGAAGGCGGAGGTTACAGTCAGCTGAGATCATGCCACTGCATTCCAGCCTAGGCAGCAGAGTGAGGCTTTGTCTAAAAAAAAAAAGAACATTTATGTCAATAAATATAGATCTAAAGCATTCATTTTCATATCTGAAAAAGGATGTCATAAGTATGGGTGCTTCATAATTTATAGTCTTCTATTATTGAGCATTTTGATTGATTCCACTTTTGCTATCGTGAACACCTTTGTAATTGAAGAGAACCCTTAATTACTTCCATAGGATATAATTTCAAAGGTTGAAACTGTTTAAAACTGTAACGGGTAGAGTAAATGGTGATGCAGTGAAGTATGTTATTGGTTCGTTTGGGGCTCAGACATCACTGCAAATGTGAATAGAGATGCCTCGTTTTGAAATTGCACACCACTATCCATTAACATCTATGGACATGGCTGGGAGAGAATGGAGGGGCGTGGATGGTGAGGGCCTGAAGGAGGGCAGGTGTACCCACCTCCCTGTATTGGCTGTGCCCTCAGGCTGTTTATCCTTCTGATTTCCAAAGATATTAAAACATTTTCGTAGGCCCTTGAAATTATTGTCAGCCCCAGGCATACTGTGTCTAATGAATAAGTCACCCCACGGATTGATTTGCTGGCTGATTGAGAGCATCACCGACCCAGGCTCTTTGTATTTTACTCCATCATTCTTGGTTTGTGGCTTGATGCCTCATGGCCTCAAAATGGCTGCCACAAGTTGAGATCTCATATGCAATATCGGTGCAGAAAGAAAAGGATGGTATTAGTTGCATCTGTTTCTTTCTTTCTTTTTTTTTTTTTGAGACGGAGTCTTGCTCTGTCGCCCAGGCTGGAGTGCAGTGGCACCATCTCTGCTCACTGCAAGCTCCGCCTCCCAGGTTCACGCCATTCTCCTGCTTCAGCCTCCCCAGTAGCTGGGACTACAGGCGCCCACCACCACACCTGGCTAATTTTTTTCTATTTTTAGTAGAGACGGGGTTTCACCGTGTTAGCCAGGATGGTTTCGATCTTCTGACCTCGTGATCCACCCACCTCGGCCTCCCAGAGTGTTGGGATTACAGGCGTGAGCCACTCCGCCGGCCAGCCTTGATCACTTTTTTTGCAAGGGATGCTGGATAATTGAGCATCTGCTAAAGAAACCAGATGACCCTGATAAGATTTAACCAGTCATGGTTGAGCAGGTAGGGTGGGCCACCACTACGTAAAACACAGAAATGGAAGTTTAGGGAGTATTCCAGGCCCAGAACTTCATCCATTAGCATTGGCTCTCATGGGGCTCTTGCTGGTGATGTATGAGCATCAGACATCGCCTGGGTCCCTGATGGGAGCCAGCACAGAAAAAAATCAACATTGCAGATGGTGAGTGGTGAGTGACACCACAGTAAGTTTATGAATTTCTTTTCCAGGGCCTCCTAGGTATGGAGCAAGGAGCATTTTACAGGATGGGATGGTGATGCTGTGTGAGCATGTGAAGGAAAGAACTCATTGGTAGGTGAATGATGTAAATGTGATTTCACAGATTGCCAGAACCTGGTAATATCCAGTCATGGTGAGTAGAATCTGTGGGCCCTGAGAGTGTGGGAACTCTGGAGCCAAGGAATGAAGGTGGGAGGCTCCAGGGGAATTTTTAGAGAAAGACTGGTGGTTCCTTTTGATGAGCAGCCCTGGTGAGCAGCGGGTTGATGAGTGAAATGATTTCACTGTAACAAATTTCCAAGTCTAAAATCGAGGATGTAAAGGAACCCTGCTTTCTCCCCATAAATAGACAATCTCAACTTTTCTCTGCTTGATTTTCACTTAGTGCTGGATTTTTTTTTTCTACTTTCTCCCAGATGAGTTTCATTCATTCATTCATTCATTTTTTCAGTGTTTTGTTTGAGAGCCCACAATGTGCCAAGCATGGGGGACAGAGTATGGATAAGTGACATGATATTGTTTCCTGCATGGAGCTCACATTTGAGCTAGGGGGAAGAGAGAGGCAATAGTAAAGTGATCACATCAGCAAAATACCAGATTGTGGTCAATGTGATCAATAAAGCATGTGAGCTGGGTGGTGTGATAGTCAGTGTCCACGGGGTGAGGATGCTGAGAAGGTAACGTTAAGCCTGAGACGTGACAGATGGGAAGAAGCCAGTCAGGCTCGTGGAACTATTTGGGGAGGTGAGAGCATGACTGAGTTATGAATGGAGAGGGCAGCAGCGAGGCTGAGAGTTGGAGGAAGATCATTTTAGGTGCATGCAAGGGAAAACAGGTACAAAGTCCCCAAGGTGGGGATGAGCATGCCTAGACAAAGAAGAGAAAAGGTGCAGTCATATATATATACATATATTCATATATTATATATTCATATATATACTTATATATAGTTATATATATTTATATAGTTATGTTTATATTTATATAGTTATATATATATTTATATAGTTATATATATATATTTTTTTGAGATGGAGTCTCATTCTGTCGCCAGGCTGGAGTGCAGTGGCACGATCTTGGCTCACTGCAACCTCCGTCTCCAGGGTTCAAGCGATTCTTCTGCCTCAGCCCCCCGAGTAGCTGGGATTACAGGGGTGCACCACCACGCCTGGTTAATTTTTGTATTTTTAGTAGAGACAGGGCTTCACCATGTTGGCCAGGCTGGTCTCGAACTCCTGACCTCAGGTGATCCACCCGCCTCAGCCTCCCAAAGTGCTGGGATTACAGGTGTGAGCCACAGCGCCCGGCAAGTATGCAGTTATGACCGGAGTGCGGTGAGCACTTAAGGCCCCTTCAGCCCTTAACTCTGTAAAGGTAACCAGAAGAGTCTTGATTTCCTTCCTACACTCTTAGCCCAAATCTATCCATCAGCAACCCTTTTTAATTTATTATAGCAATATTCATATAAAATTCACCATTTTAAGCATTTTAAAGTGGACAAATCAGTGACATTCAGTACATTCAAGTATTGTGCAACTATCACCACTACATAGTTCCATAATACTTTCGTTACCCCAGAAGGAAACCTCATGCCCATTAAATAGTCACTCTCATTGCCCCTGACTGCCATTAATCTGCTTTCTGTCTCTATGAGTTTACCTAGTATGGACTTTCCATATAAGGGGAACCATACAATACAACCTTTTGGATCTGGCTTCTTTCACTTAGCATAATGTCTTTGAAGTTCATACATGTTGTACCATTTATCAATACTTCACTCCCTTTTTTTTTTTCTGAGACGGAGTCTTGCACTGTTGCCCAGACTGGAGTGCAATGGCGCGATCTCAGCTCACTGCAAGCTCTGCCACCCGGGTTCACGCCATTCTCCTGCCTCAGCCTCCCCAGTAGCTGGGAGTACAGGCACCTGCCACCATGCCCGGCTAATTTTTTGTATTTTTTTTTTTTTTTTTTTTTGAGACGGAGTCTCGCTCTGTCACCCAGGCTGGAGTGCAGTGGCGCAATCTCGGCTCACTGCAAGCTCCGCCTCCCGGGTTCACGCCATTCTCCTGCCTCAGCCTCTCCGAGTAGCTGGGACTACAGGCGCCCGCCACCACGCCCGGCTAATTTTTTGTATTTTTAGTAGAGACGGGGTTTCACCATGGTCTCGATCTCCTGACCTCATGATCCGCCCGCCTCGGCCTCCCAAAGTGCTGGGATTACAAGCGTGAGCCACCGCGCCCGGCAATTTTTTGTATTTTTAGTAGAGATGAGGTTTCACCGTGTTAGTCAGGATGGTCTTGATCTCCTGACCTCGTGATCCGCCCGCCTTGGCCTCCCAAAGTGCTGGGATTACAGGCGTGAGCCACCGCGCCCGGCAGTACTTCACTCCTTTTTATGGCTCAATAATATTCCCTTGTATGGCTAGACCACATTTTCTTTTTTTTTTTGAGACAGAGTCTTGCTCTGTCGCCCAGGCTGGAGTGCAGTGGCGCAATCTCGGCTCACTGCAAGCTCCACCTCCCGGGTTCACGCCATTCTCCTGCCTCAGTCTCTCCGAGTAGCTGGGACTACAGGCGCTCGCCACCATGCCCGGCTAATTTTTTGTATTTTTAGTAGAGACGGGGTTTCACCATGTTAGCCAGGATGATCTCAATCTCCTGACCTCGTGATCCACCCGATTCAGCCTCCTAAAGTGCTGGGATTACAGGCGTGAGCCACCGCGCCCGGCCTAGACCACATTTTCTTTATCCATTCCTCAGCTCATGGACATTTGGAGACAGTTTCCACCTTTTGGCTGATGTGAATGGTGCAGCCATGAATATTTGTGTACTGGGTTTTGTGTCTACAAATATTTTCATTTTCATTCTCATGGGTATATACCTAGAAGTGGAATTGCTGGGTAATATCGTAAATTTATTTATTTATTTATTTATTTATTTATTTATTTATTTATTGAGACGGAGTCTCGCTCTCGCCCAGGCTGCAGTGTAGTGGCGTGATCTCGGCTCACTGCAACTTTCACCTCCTGGCTTCAAGTGATTCTTATGCCTCAGCCTCCCAAGTAGCTGGGATTACAGGCGTCCGCCACCACACCCAGCTAATTTTTGTATTTTTAGTAGAGATAGGGTTTCACCATGTTGACCAGGCTGGTCTCGAACTTCTGACCTCAGGTGATCCACCCATCTTGGCCTCCCAAAGTGCTGGGATTGCAGGTGTGGGCCACTGCACCTGGCCTGTAATTTTTTTTTTTTTTTTTTTTGAGACAGAGGCTTGCTCTGTCGCCCAGACTGGAGTGCAGTGGCATGATCTCAGCTCACTGCAAGCTCCACTTCCCCGGTTCACGCCATTCTCCTGCCTCAGCCTCCCAAGTAGCTGGGACTACAGGCACCAGCCACCACACCCGGCTAATTTTGTGAATTTTTTAGTAGAGATGGGGTTTCACCGTGTTAGCCAGGATGGTCTCGATCTCCAGACCTCATGATCCACCCACCCACCTCGGCCTCCCAAAGTGCTGGGATTACAGGCGTGAGCCAGCGTGCCCGGCCCCGGCCTATAATTTTATGTTTAACGTTTTAGGAACCTTCAAACTCCCATAGTGACTACACCATTTTGTACTCCTAGCAGCAATGTATGGGGATTTCAATTTTTGCATATCTTTGCCAAAACTTTTAAAATTTATTATTATTATAGTCATCCTAGTGGGTGTGAAGTGATACCTCGTTGTCATTTTGGTTTGCATTTCCCTATGAGTAACGTATTGAACATCTTTTCACAGGCTGAGAGCCATTTGTGTATCTTCTTTGGAGAAACATCTATGTAAGTCCTTTGCCCGTTTTTAAATGGGTTGTTTGTCTTTTTGTCATTGAGCTGTACAAATTCCTTATGTGTTCTGGATACTAGACCCTTATTACATATGTAATTCATAAATATTATTTTCTTTCATTATTATTATTATTTTTTGAGATGGAGTCTCGCTCTGTCACTCAGGCTGGAGTGCAGTGGCGCAATCTCGGCTCACTGCAAGCTCCGCCTCCTGGGTTCACACCATTCTCCTGCCTCAGCCTCCCAAGTAGCTGGGAATATGGGCACCCGCCACCATACCCGGCTAATTTTTTTGTATTTTTAGTAGAGACGGGGTTTCACCATGTGAGCCAGCATGGTCTCCATCTCCTGACCTCGTGATCTGCCTGCCTCAGCCTCCCAAAGTGCTGGGATTACAGGCATGAGCCACTGCGCCTGGCCTGTGCTGTGGATTCCTTAAGAGTTTTTATATTTAAGGTTGTATTTCAGGCCGGGTGCTGTGGCTCATGCCTGTAATCCCAGCACTTTGGGAGGCTGAGGCGGGTGGATCACCTGAGGTCAGGAGTTCAAGACCAGCCTGGCCAACACGGTCTCTACTAAAAACACAAAAATTAGCCGGGCGTGGTGGTGGGTGCCTGTAATCCCAGCTACTCTGGAGGGTGAGGCTAGAGAATTGCTTGAACCCAGGAGGCAGAGGTTGCAGTGAGCTGAGATTGCACCACTGCACTCCAGCCTGGGCAACAGAGCGAGACTCCATCTCAAAACAAAATAAAACAAAACAACAACAAAAATAAGGTTGTATTTCTATATGTGTGAATGTACATAGTTTTACTTCTTTCTTTCCAACTTGGATGCCTTTTGCTTCTTTTTAATATAAGGCCGGGCACGGTGGCTCACTATTGTAATCCCAGCACTTTGGGAGGCTGAGGCGGGCGGATCACGAGGTCAGGAGATCGAGACCACGGTGAAACCCCGTCTCTACTAAAAATACAAAAAAATTAGCTGGGCATGGTGACGGGCGCCTGTAGTCCCAGCTACTCGGAGAGGCTGAGGCAGGAGAATGGCGTGAACCTGGGAGGCGGAGCTTGCAGTGAGCCGAGATTGCACCACTGCACTCCAGCCTCGGCGACACAG
>NW_026652294.1:6992342-6992429 GCF_009828535.3 Hylobates moloch
TATATATATATATATGTACACATACAGAGAAATGTATGCACACACATATATACATGCCCATATCTACACACACACACACACATAATG
>NW_026652294.1:6992529-7102665 GCF_009828535.3 Hylobates moloch
CCAGCCCATATCACCCCTCTTACCTGGACGACTGCCACAGCCTTGTAAAGCGGATGTCCACTCTTCCCCCTGTTCTGAATCCCTCCTGTCAGTTCTCACATACGTCAATCTCTTTGTCCCTCTGGGGTTCAGAGGATCCAGGTCCCTGCAGGCTTCCTCTTCCCATTTTGCTTCTTTCATTATGCTTACCATGATTTTATTTAAAAAAAAAAAATTTTTTTTTGAGACGGAGTTTCGCTCTGTCGCCCAGGCTGGAGTGCAGTGGCACGATCTCGGCTGACTGCAAGCTCTGCCTCCCGGGTCCATGCCATTCTCCTGCCTCAGCCTCCCGAGTAGCTGGGACTACAGGCGCCCGCCACCACACCTGGCTAATTTTTTATATTTTTAGTAGAGACAGGGTTTCACCATGTTAGCTAGGATGGTCTCGATCTCCTGACCTCATGATCCACTCGCCTCGGCCTCCCAAGCTGCTGGGATTATAGGCATGAGCTATGGTGCCTGGCCGTGTTACTGTATTTTATGTGTAGCCCAAAACAATTCTTCCAATGTGGCCCGGGGAAGTCAAAAGATTGGACATTCCTGCTTTAAACAACACAACGTAACAACTACTTCCAAAGTACTTACATGGTATTAGGTATCATAAATAATCTAGTGATGATTTAAAGGTATACAGGAGGATGTTCATAGGATGTATACAAATACAACACCATTTTGTATCAGGGACTTGAGCATCCACAGATTTTGGTATCAGCGGCAGACTGTGGATACCCAAAGAGGACTGTATAGCTGGCCTCGTTTTTGTTAACCTAAGACAATAGCACCACCTCGTGGCTCTTTGTCCCAGGCACAGACAAGCTGAGCCCGTGGAACAAAAATGAGCCTTTCACAGATGGCGAAGGGGAAACCTTGTCTCATGGCCAAGGCTGGGTCTGGAGCAGGGAGAAAAACCAAACATTCCAGGCTCAGACACGCTCATCTCCTTGAGAATAAGTTTGTTTCTGAGAAACTACTGTCCAAGCTGTCAGCCCCTAGAAGAGGGACAGAAAATGAAATCTCTCTCCTTGGGCCTCCTCCACCTGCAGAGCTGTGTTTTTGGGGCAGGGAACACTGTCTGTTCACAGTGGCTGGCAGGACAGTGAGGCTTTGGCCCTGTCACCCATAGAGGTTAAGGGCTGAGGGGAACATTGCTCTCAGCCACAGCCCTTCCTGCCTCTTGTTTTCCTTTGATGTCTGCAGAATGAAAAAGGGAAAACAGGCCAGGAGTGGGGGCTCACGCCTGTAATCCCAGCATTTTGGGATGCTGAGGCGGGTGGATCACGAGGTCAGGAGTTCAAGACCATCCTGGCCAAGATGACGAAACCCTGTCCCTACTAAAAATACAAAAATTAGCTGGGCATGGTGGTGTGCCTCTGTAATCCCAGCTACTTGGGAGGCTGAGGCAGGAGAATCACTTGAACCCGGGAGGTGGAGGTTGCAGTGAGCCGAGATTGTGCCACTGCACTCACTCCAGCCTGGGCAATAGAGCAAGACTCCATCTCAAAAAAAACACACAAAAAACAACAACAACAAAAAAAAAAAAAAAAGGAAAAGGGAAAACAAAATATAGGACTCTTTTTGTGATGGTCACAAAACAGTGGCAAATGTCAGCTCTGTGCAGTCCCCAATAAGAGTTTTGCACTGATGAAGCCATCAGCCATTGGAAACAGCAATTTGTCCTCAGAAAAGTAGTTGCAGGAGAGTCTATCAGACCTGAAAGTGAATGTGAGCACTCTTTTTACCTTCCTTCCCCAGAGTGAGAAATGATGGACAGGGATTTTTCTTTCCTGACTCAGTTTGCAGGCTTTTGGCCTGTGAGCTTGGGAAAGAACCCAGGTGAGGGGCAAAGGAGGTTGGCTCTGGGGATAGGTGGGCTTGCCTTCTAATCCCACTTCTGTCACTTGCTGACTGTGTGACCTTGGGCAAGTCACTGTCCTTTAAGTTTGAATATTATGCCTAGAGTATAATTTCTGGTATTTATCTTGCTTAGTGTTCTGTGAACTTCCTGGATCTGTGATTTAATTTGTTTTTAATTTTGGAAAATTTTCCGTCATTATTATTTCAAATACTCCTCCTGTTCCTTTCTTTCCTTATGATATTCCCATTATGTGTGTTACACCTTTTATAGTTATCCCAGTTCTTGGGACATATTCTGCTTTGTCTTTTTATTCCTTTTTCTCTTTGCACTTTTTTTTTTTTTTTTTGAGACGGAGTCTCGCTCTGTCGCCCAGGCTGGAGTGCAGTGGCGCAATCTCAGCTCACTGCAAGCTCCGCCTCCCGGGTTCACGCCATTCTCCTGCCTCAGCCTCTCCGAGTAGCTGGGACTACAGGCGCCCGCCACCACGCCCGGCTAAGTTTTTGTATTTTTTAGTAGAGACAGGGTTTCACCATGGTCTCGATCTCCTGACCTCGTGATCCGCCCGCCTCGGCCTCCCAAAGTGCTGGGATTACAAGCGTGAGCCACCGCGCCCAGCCTCACCTTTGTTTTTTTTTGAGACAGAGTTTCACCTTTGTTGCCCAGGCTGGAATGCAATGGCTCGATCTCAGCTCATTGCAACCTCCGCCTGCCAGGTTCAAGCAATTCTCCTGCCTCAGTCTCCCAAGTAGCTGGGATTACAGGCACACATCACCACACCTGGCTAATTTTTTTTTTTTTTTTTTAGTAGAGACGGGGTTTCACCATGTTGGCCAGGCTGGTCTCGAACTCCTGACCTCAGGTTATCCACCCACCTCAGCCTCCCAAAGTGCTGGGATTGCAGGCCTGAGCCACCCCGCCCAGCTGGCCAGGAATTTTCAAGTGCTTAGCAGGTTCAGGCTTTTCAAATCTTTAGGACATTTTCAAGATATAGTAAACAAATATGTTACTGCTGCACCACAGTGCAGAATTTTTTGAGACAGAGTCTCACTGTGTCACCCAGGCTGGAGTGCAGTGGTATGATCATAGTCCACTGCAGCCTTGAACTCCCAGGCTCAAGCGATCCTTCTGTCCTGCCTCAAACTCCCAAGCACCTGGGACTACAGGTGTGCACCACCATCCTAGTTAATTTTTTAATTTTTTTTAGAGATGGCGTCTTGATGTTGCCCCGGCTAGTCTTGAACTACTGGGCTCAAACAATCCTCCTGCCTCAGCCTCCCAAAGTGCTGGGATTACAGGCATGAAACTCTGTGCCTGGCCAACAGTGCACAACTGAGTCTGGAATTCAAGCTGAGAACGCATGCAGATTTCTATAGGATAATGGCGCAATTTCAAAGCAGTAAGACAAAGATTAGTTAAGAAACGGTGCCAGATAACTATTTTTCTCATAATTAACAGGTATTCAATGTGTACATCAAGGATCTGGATGTAACTGTGATAAAATATTAAAGAATAGGTGATTTTTAAAAAATATCTAGGCTAGGCCGGGCGCGGTGGCTCACGCCTGTAATCCCAGCACTTTGGGAGGCTGAGGCAGGCGGATCACAAGGTCGGGAGACCGAGATCATCCTGGCTAACATGGCAAAACCCCGTCTCTACTAAAAAAATACAAAAAAATTAGCCAGGCCTGGTGGCGGACGCCTGTACTTTCTTTCAGCTACTTGGGAGGCTGAGGCAGGAGAATGGCGTGAACCCAGCAGGCAGAGTTTGCAGTGAGCCGAAATCGCACCACTGCACTCCGGCCTGGGCAACAGAGCCAGACTCCATCTCAAAAAAACAACAACAAAAAAATCTAGGCTAGGCATGGTGGCTCACACCTGTAATCCCAGAAATTCGGGAGGCTGAGGTGGGATGATCGCTTGAGCTCAGGAGCTCAAGACCAGCCCAGGCAACATGGTGAAACCCCGTCTCCACAAAAAATACTAAAAAATTAGCCAAGGGTAGTGGCAGCACCTGCAGTTCCAGCTACTCTGGAGGCCGAAGTGGGAGGATTTCTTGAACCCAGGAGGTTGAAGTGGGAGGGTTTCTTTTTTTTTTTTCCATTAAGTTGTAGGAATTTATTTTAAATAACCTACAGTTGACCAACAGGGAATTCATGATAAAAATAGAGGATACTTGAGGAAAGATGTGGGAAATGGACTCTGCACACACACTAAACTAACAATGCCTCTAAAGCTAATGATTATAGCAAAAAATGTCTTCACATTACAATTCTGCTTTCTATGTTTTTTTTTCCCTTTTTTACACAATTACAAAAGAAAAAATAAAAGCCCTAAAATCTTGATTATTTTTCCTTTTTTTTTTTTGGACCAAATACTCATTTTCCTCTAAATTTATTGACCTGTGGAACTTTTATACAATAAAATCTTTCAAGTGAAAGATTAGGGTTAAAAAGAAAAAGATGATATCTTAAAGTACAGCGAATGCTCAGAACAAAGGATGATGGGAAAATGCTTTCAGTCACTGATTACTTCATTATGCTTAGACTCACTCGCCCTTTATCCCTCCCCAACCCCAATCTACATGATCTTTAAGATCAAGAAAAAGGTTTAAATATTTTAAAATAATTAAAAAGAAATACAAATTTACATTTAAAAAGGAAGACTCAAGTCAGGAAATATTTTCCCATCATGCTTTTCTGTGAACAGGTGTCTGAACCAAAACACTGCCAAAGCCACGACTGCTTCAAGTTTAATGAAAATTGATCCCCATGACAATAGGGTGACGACTCTAACAGATGCGCTGGGTTTTTTTGTTCTACTTAATTTTAAATTCCTGAAATGGGGGAGACGGGAGGGAGTTTAGGAATTTATTTATATTAAAATACAGAAATTATTGCAAAACCCCAACGTAAAAACACACCAATATAATCGGACTTTGCATACAGTAGCTAAGAGAATCCAAACATTTCAGTGAAACAGTGAATTTGCCTGGTAGAACGCTGACAAATTCCCATCCACTTGCCCTCTTGAAAATAAAAACAAAATTCAAAACAAATCATACAGCTAGAATTTTGATACCTGAAATATTTTTAAATAAGTTGTCCATAGGACAACTGGCTCAGCTCTCCCTTACGTTACTATCTCCAGGTTTATCTTTTCTCAAAGATGTTGGTTTGTTAAGACTTGTTGCCTCTCTCCCCCAGGCACGAGGGCAAGCGAGGCTCAGTCTATCTATTTTTCCCAAACCACACTGTTCCTTTTCACAGAACCCTGCCCCTTGAGACTGGTTAAAACTCGTAGTCTTCATCAGCCGTGCCATGGCAGGCAAACTTTTCCCCCTGAGTTTTGTTGTAAATCTTCTCAACTGGGATGCCTGGAAGTGGGAGGATTTCTTGAGCCCGTGAGGTTGAGGTTGCAGTGAGTAGAGATTGCATTGTTGCACTCCAGCCTGGGCAAAAGAGAGAGATCCCGTCTCAAAACACACACACACACACACGGCAAGGCCAAAAAGAATGACAGAAACGTGGAATAAATAGATGAAAAAGCAAATACAAGAGATAAGGTTTTTTATTTTATTTTTATTTAAGAAATACTGGAAAGCTTACCCATGACAGCGGATCCGCTTGTAGAGATCAGTGCTTACGAGATGAGTAAAGGTGCGTCTAGGTTTGAATCCAAGGACGGTCATAGCAGCTGCATTTAGTTACACCGGCCCCAGCAGGGAGTTGGTTAAAGCTACTAAGTGGTAATGGCCGCATCCTGGGGCTCCAAGTGCACATCGTTTTGTAAGGGCACCTGACAGATAAATCCCGGAATGGTTAATGGGTGAGACATGGTGAGGCAAGAAGGCAGGGCGAGCCAGCCCCACTCCCATCCCTGGGAGACTTCGCGGCATCTCTTGAGTCCGCCACCTGCAGCTCATCGTGGCCTCTTTCGGCCAGACGGAGGCGGCGCCAGAAGAGGCCGTGACCCCAGGGTTGAAACTGAATTGGGGCGGGGGCGACTCCTGCCTTCCTGAGGGTGTGGCACGTGTTGCGGGAGGCTGGGCTGGTCCGTGTATTTCCCCGGCCATTTTGGTGACTGGGGCGGGGCACGGGGCTGTGTGCCCAGAAAGGCAAGAGGCTCTCCCTCTTGGAAAAGGTGCTTTGCGCCTCTGAACTCGCGGAGATCAGCGCTGGGACGCTGCGGGGTTGGGACCAGGAACCCGAGGCCACAGAGCACCAGTGCATAGCGCACAGATCAGCCTAATTCTTGTGGAAGGAGGGCAGGTGAGCTGTGGGAGCGGAGTCCAAAGGGCCGAGGCAGGAGATGGTGGGCGGAGGTCCCGCTCAGGATGCGGGAGCTGAGGTTTAAGTGTGGAGTGGGAGGGTCTGGGGGCACCTGGGCTCCTTGCTGTGCTTGTGGGGATGCCTTGGAGGTGAGAAGAACCCAGTATTCAACTGACTCATACAGACAAGCATAGTAACTGCTAGTGTCTTGTGAGTCTCTGTGTGGAAGATAACCATAGTTTCCTTAAATTTCCAGAGAAGTTTGGCCGAGCACGGTGGTTCACGCCTGTAATCTCAGCACTTTGGGAGGCTGAGGAGGGTGGATCACCTGAGGTCAGGAGTTCGCAACCAGCCTAGCTAACGTGGTGAAACCCCGTCTCTACTAAAAATACAAAAATTAGCCAGGCGTGGTGGCGCGAGCCTGTAATCCCAGCTACTCAGGAGGCTGAGGCAGGACAATCGCTTGAGCCCGGGAGGCGGAGGTTGCAGTGAGCTGAGATTTCCCCGCTCTACTCCAGCCTGGGCAACAGAGTGAGACTCTGTCTCAAAATAAAAAACAAACAAACAAAACTAGCTGGGTGCGGTGGTGTGTGCCTCAGGAGGCTGAGGCAGGAGAATTGCTTGAGCCTGGGAGGCAGAGGTTGCAGTGAGCTGAGATTGCGCCACTGCACTCCAGCCTGGGCGACAGAGCAAGACTCCCTCTCAAAAAAAAAAAAAAACAAAAAAAAAAAAGTTCTACCAGGTCTCCTGTCTTTTATTACAGGATGCTTCTCTGCTGACTTGGGGGGCAGTCAGTCTTTTTGGTGTGATAGGAGAATGTGTGTCATTAGTAACCAGATGCTTTACTGGAAGTAATAGTAATGGGAAAAAAAAACATTACCAGGTGCTATGGTTTGGATATGGCTTGTCCCCACCAAAACTCAGGCTGAAATTTGATCCCCAATGTGGCAGCATTGGGAAGTGGGGCCTACTGGGAGGTGTTTGGGCCCTGGGGGTGGAATCCTTATGAATAGGTTAATTCCCTGCCTTGGAGGTGAGTGAGTTGGATTAGTGCCTGCTTGAGCTGGTTGTTAGAGTCCGGCTTCCTCAGTTTCTCTCGTTTCCCTTCTTGCCGTGTGGTCTTTGTCCACACCTCTCCCCCACTTCTGCTTTTTCTACCATGAGTTGAAGCAGCATGAGACCCTCACCAGATGGGCTGCCCAGTCTTGGACTTTCCAGCCACCAGAATGATGAGCCAAACACACCTCTTCCTTTATAAATTACCCAGCCTCAGATATTCTGTTGTAGCAACACTAAAGAGAGTAAGACACCAGGCAACTCCACAGAGATGTCTGATGTAACTGTGTTCTTCAGGGTCATCACCTTCAGGACCACAATGCCTGGTAGGGCAAGGACTCGCGCCCGAGGCAGAGCCCGCCGCAGGGAGAGCTACCAACAAGAGGCACCTGGGGGACCCAGAGCACCTGGATCAGCTACAGTGAGCCATGTAATGTTGTTTCCTTTCTGCAAGAGATACGTGCCTGTACTGAAAAGAACATAGAGTTGGTTGTTGAGCGAAGCTAGTTCAGGTATAGTGCTAAGTGAGGACTAATAAAAGTTCTTAAGCAAAGTCAGGCTGTATAGATGGCAGCATGGGGAGGCTTTATCTACTCGGATGTAGTCTCTACTGCTTTCTTCTCACATTTTCACACGTGCAAGCAGACTGACTTTCAGCCCAAAGTGGATGCAAAGGTTTCTAGATTTCTTGGCTTCAGCCAATGACTTCTCTTTGGAAGTGACCCAAAATGAGCAACTTCCTGAAGGTACTGGCATAGCCTGAGTTAGATAAGAGTTTCCAGTCTTGTTGAAAACTTGTTATGCCTGCTCTGTTTTGTCTTCTCTCACTGCATATCCTCTTTGCATTCACACAGCAGGCTCCATAGTGGCGCTGAGGGGCCCCACCTGACAACCTCCAGGGGGACCCTATACTGCATGGAAGTAGCATGACGCCTTCCAGGTCCACTTATTCTGCTGTGTGATTTTTGCTCCTCTCCTTCTCCCAAGCCCTCCAACCTCAATTCCTCCTCCTGGTCCTAATTCTCAGTTTTCATCATAGACTTCTGTGCCACTGAGACAGACAGAGCATCCAATGAGAGTGTCAGTGGCTCCCCGTCTTGTCTCCTCACTCATGAGCATCCGAACCCATAGTCCAACCCCTCACCGGAGATCCTAGGGCACCATCTTTGTTCCTACCTAAAGCAAATATCTCTACTTAGCCTCTTAGCCAGTCCTCTGTCTAGGGCACGTCTCCTGCAGCTTTCCTTTCTGTCTCCCAAGTCAGCAGGTGTGTGTTCTCCTAAATCATTCCCATCTGTCTACAGACTCACTGAGTTCACTCCCATTCATCAAGAAACCTTCCCTGGGCCCTTCCACTCTGCCAGATTCACAGGGCAGCTCTCCTCAGACTTGCCCCTTCACATTTAGTTGGCACAATTGAGACCTCTTTTCTCCTGATCAACTCCCTCCGCTTGGCGTTTAGGTTACCTCCTTCATCACTGACCACCCCGCTTGCTCTCCTTTGTGGAGTTCACCTCTATGGCCTCTTGATATTGCCAAGACCCAGCCCTTGAGCCTCATCTTTTTTCTCCATATTCTCACTCCCTTGGTGAAGTTATCCAGTCAAAATGCTTTCTGGTGTGTGGACAGGTCCCCACATTTATCTCTTTGGCCAGAACCCCTCCTGCACCACCTAACACCCCCACAGGTGTCCATGGACACTTCACGCTCCCAACCTGCCCTCCCTAACATGCCATACCCACCTCATCAGAAGGACTTCCATTCTTCTGTTTGCTCAGGCCAAAAGGCTGTGGTTTCATCCTATCTCCATGACCTCAAGCCCTTCTCAAAAACAACCACAGGGTTGCTTTCTCTAATTTTTTTCCTCATAAACTAATGTAGTATCAGACAATTTCTCACCACCCCTATCCCTGCCTTCTGGCCCAAACAGTCCACATCCCTTGCTATTTCATTGTCTCTCAGCCTGTTCCCAACACGGAACCTGACAAGTTCATGTTGTTCGTCTGCCTGGTAACCTGTCACAGCATTTTTTTTTTTTTTTTTTTTTTTGAGACAGAGTTTCGCTCTTCTTGCCCAGGCTGGAGTGCAATGGCGTGATCTCGGCTCACTGCAACCTCTGCCTCCTGGGTTCAAGTGATTCTCCTGCCTCAGCCTCCCGAGTAGCTGGGATTACAGGCATGCGCCACCATGCCCAGCTAAGTTTTGTGTTTTTAGTAGAGACGGGTTTCTCCATGTTGGACTTGAACTCCCGACCTCAGGTGATCTGCCTGCCTCAGCCTCCCAAAGTGCTGGGATTACAGGCGTGAGCCACTGTGCCTGGCCTCTGTCACAACTCTCATTTTATCAGTCAGAAGCAATTTCCTTAAAATGACCTCCTTGCCTTCATCTCACTGACATCTTACCCTTTTCTTCCAGCCACACTGGCTGCCTCATTCTTCCTTGAACGTTCCCAACTGCAGAACTCTGCTCTTTTTCTTCCACTGCTGGCTTGGGTAACTTTGCTAATTCACTCAAAGTCTTGGGTTCAGTGTCACTTTCTCACTGAGGCCCTCCTTTGCCCCCATCAGCTAGTGAAACCTGCCCCTTCACTCCCCACCTTCCCAATAATTCCCAATAATTCCTGATTCTCCTCGGTTTGTTTTGTTCTTTGTTTTTTTCCTTACTAATTACCACACAAGGTGCTATGTATGTTGCTTATTACAACTTAGTTTCTGTCACTGGAATGTGAGCTTTGCAGAGGAAGTTCCTTTGCCTTGTGCCCTGAGAGTGCCATTTGGAGGGAGAATGAACACAGTGGGGCACTGCTCATTATTTCTATTTCCAAAAACATGCAGACCCAGGAGCCCGCTCAGTTGCAGTCGACACCCCGGCCGCTGTGGGAGGAAGTCCCAGTGGTTAGACCTCTGCAGCCAAGAGGAGCAGAAGGAGGAGGAAGAGGAGGAGCACAGTCTCAAGGTGAAAGGAAGCAAGAAGGACATGAGGGGCAGGGAATGCTTCATGTGTGAAGGACTACCACAGCGGTAGAAGGTTCTAGATAGCCTCAGGACTCCCATGAGGTTTGGTGGGATGGGAAGTGTGTGCAGCTTGCAACTGTCTCTCTTTGTGCAGTGAATTATCTGATGGTGTTTTCTTCGCCTTATGTCTTAACTTGTGGAAGAGAGATGGAGGTCACTGTTTATTGGCCAGTTCAACATAATTGCTTTTCAAATTTAGATGACACATTTGCAGATGCTAACTCTAAGTTAACTTAATGGAATTCTAAGAACACCATTTTCTTGCCTCTTTAAATTGTGGCATTAACAGGTTGAAGCTGTTACCTGCATTGCAGGCTGACAGGTTATCCTCATTTATATAAGCACTCATGCACACAGGCTCAGATATTGTCATTTGCTAAGGATTTGGCTAATGTGATTCAACTCAGTCTGGATTCTCCTCTTTGCTTTCTATAGCAAAATAGCTTGTGATGAGTCAAAACTTGAAACACTAAAAAAGAATTGTGTTATAGATAAATATTAACAAATGGATACAAAATCCAGAACCTATAAAATGAGCTTATACATTTGAATAAATTAAAACACATTTTTAATAATCAGATCCTATCTGAAGGGTTGTTATTAAATAGTCTGTGTAAATTACATGGACCGGGTGCGGTGGCTCACATCAGCACATTGGGAGGAATGGGTGGATCACTTGAGGCCAGAAGTTCAAGACCAGACTGGCCAACATGGCAAAATCCCATCTTTACCAAAAATATACAAATTAGCCGGGCATGGTGGTATGCGCCTGTAGTCCCAGCTACTCAGGAGGCTGAGGCAGGAGAATCACTTGAACCTGGGAGGCAGAAGTTCCAGTGAGCTGAGACACTGCCACTGCACTGCAGCCTGGGTGACAGAGTTAGACTCCGTCTCAAAAAATAAAAGTACATGGCTTGTAGCGTGTGCCAAGGTGCCAAGCTAGGATACCTGTTTTCTTTTGCTGACATTTTAGTATGATGAATTCGATTGCTGGATGTGTCAGGAACTAGCTGGGAGTTTGATAAAATTGTTTCAAATTTTATGTGTAAAATGTAGTTAGTCTGTCACAGAAATGGAGACACTTACTTTGTAAGATCATCATAAACTAAAAACTAGACTCCAGAAGTAAAATTTTGAGGAAAACTACTGTTGTAACCCAAGGCACAGACGTCTTGGCCATTCAAGGGTACAGGATTCACAATAACGTGTGCGTATTCCTTCAGGATGCCTCTCGTCACTGAAAGACCGCCTTGTGCTATCATTTAAATGTTTTAACTTTGTAGAATAGCTACATCGATATGAACCTTAGAATGTAAGTTAAAATAGTGTGATCCTTTCCTAGTTGCTCTTAATAGAAAGGATAGATCAGTTTTGTATTAAAAGCCAGTTTTATAGATTTTTTAAATGACTGACTTATTTGGCATTTTATGGTGCCCACTAGGGGGCAGTGTAGCGCCAGGAGATAGGCTTAAAGACAGAACCAAGGTTTCTAGAATCTTGTACCGTGAACAAATACCCAAAGAAATGGGGCAAATATGTAGCAGGAATGAATAAAGTGCTGAGGCAACCACGGATGTGAACTGGGGACTCCTTGGGAAAGGTTTCTGGGTAAGGTTACGCTTTTGTGGCAACATATCACGAAATGTGTTTTGGAACTTTGGGTGGCATCTTTTCTACCTCCCAACAAGCTTATGCTGGGTGTTAATACTGTCTTTTCTATTCTCCCCTTTTTATTGTTTAAACTTCTGGCATTTACATTTACGCAGGGGTGAAGGAACCTGGACCTGAGGCTGGGTTGCATACAGCGCCCTTGCAGGAAAGGAGGATTGGTGGAGTTTTTCAGGACCTGGTGGTGAACACCAGGAGAGATATGATGCATGTTAAAGACTCAAAAACAGGTATGTTGGTCTAGAACTCAATGTTTACAGACCTGTTCATTTTTAACTTTTTTTTTTTTTTCCATTGAGAGGCAAGATCCTGCTCTGTCACCCAGGCTGGAATACAGTGATGCTCACTTTAGCCTCGAACTCCTGGGCTCAGCTGATCCTGAGCTGATCCCAGCTCAAGTAGCTGGGACTACAAGTGGGCACCACCATGCCCGAATGTGTGTGTGTGTGTGTGTGTGTGTGTGTGTGTGTGTGTGTGTATAACATATACATATTTAATATATATGTAAATTTTGTAGAGACACAGTCTTGCTGGTCTAGAACTGGCCCAAGCCATCCTCATACCTGGGCCTTCCAAACTGCTGAGATTACAGGAATGAGCTACCACACCTGGCCCATTTTAAACTTTTGATAAAAACTTTAATAGATTCTGGAAAGCTTCTGCCATCACTGTAAGTAGAGGTGCCTCCCACCTTGCCCAAGCTGGTCTGGAACTCCTGGCCCAAACCATCCTCCCACCTAGGCCTCCCAAAGGGCTGGGATTATAGGTGTGAGCCACCGTGCCCTGGCCTGCACTGAGACTTTTTTTTTAATTAAATATTATTACATAGGGTGGCGTTTTCTCTCCTTTTGGAAACCACAAAGGTTCTAATTTTCAATCTATTCAATATCTTAAACTTCCTAAATGTATGCTTGCATAAGGGCTCATTGAATTGATAGGCATTCTGGACATCAGGTGCATTACAAATGTCATTTATCTCTTTGTCTGACCTAACTGTGGCTTTTCTTCTTCTTTTTTTTTTTTTGAGACAGAGTTTAGCTCTTGTTGCCCAGGTTGGAGGGCAATGGTGTGATCTCAGCTCACTGCAACCTTTGCCTCCTGGGTGGGTTCAAGTGATTCTCCTGTCTCAGCCTCCTGAGTAGCTGAGATTATAGGCACCTGCCACTGTGCCCAGCTAACTTTTTGTATTTTTTTTTTTTTTTGAGACAGTCTCGCTCTGTCACCCAGGCTGGAGTGCAGTGGCACAATCTTGGCTCACTGCAAGCTCCGCCTCTCGGGTTCTCGCCATTCTCCTGCCTCAGCCTCTCCGAGTAGCTGGGACTACAGGCGCCCACCACCACGCCCGGCTAATTTTTTGTATTTTTAGTAGAGACGGGGTTTCACTGTGGTCTCGATCTCCTGACCTCGTGATCCGCCCGCCTCGGCCTCCCAAAGTGCTGGGATTACAAGCGTGAGCCACCGCGCCCGGCCAACTTTTTGTATTTTTAGTAGATACGGGGTCACCATGTTGGCCAGGCAGGTCTGGAACTCCTGATCTCAGGTGATCTACCCGCCTTGGCCTCCCAGAGTGCTGGGATTAGAGGCATGAGACACCGTGACCAGCCCTAACTTTGGCTTTTAATATTGTAGTGTCCAAACTGTTTGTTTTGGGCCCAATCAGTCTGTTTCTTTATTGTCACGTGGCTCAATTTTTCAGGTTCAGAGGGTACAGTGGTACAGCTACTCGCCAACCACTTCCGAGTGCTATCTCGTCCTCAGTGGGTTGCATATAAATACAACGTTGACTACAAACCAGACATAGAAGATGGAAATCTCCGCACAATTTTACTTGATCAACATAGAAGGAAATTTGGAGAGCGCCATATATTTGATGGAAACTCTTTATTATTATCTCGGCTACTAAAAGAGCGGGTTAAGTAATGTTATTTCACATTTTCCTGTGTTCTTTTTCACTTTGTTATAATAAAACACCTATTGTTTTCGTGCAGTTGTTTGTTGAGACGTCCCAAGGCTCTCTTGCCTATATGACTTGTGAAGCCTACATGCCATGTTTGGTTATCACTGATATTCAATAATGCCTCTAATTTTAATGCTTAAATGAAATTTAATAGCACATTGTGGCTCAAAAATGCTGACAAACTTTGGATACTTTTTTTAATTCTATTTGTTTCCTTCGAAACTTCAGCCCTCCCCTCCTAGCAGAAAAAAAAATTAGAGAACTTATTTTCTTTAAATTTTTATATTAACTGAAAAATTAAATTGCTTTCAGGAGCTCAAGTAAAATATTTCGACTTAAATATTTAATTCCAACTCTTCACTCTTGTGAATCATGTTTTCTACATGCACGTACTTTTGTGGGAAAGCCTGCTCCATCACGATGGTGTGTTGGATAGCCAGGTGACATGGTGATTTGCCATGCAATGAAGCTTAGTTTTTTGGAAGAATATCTGGACATCTTTTTGTTTTTTAATCTCAGAGAGTGGAATGGTTGAGCACAACCAAAGACAAAAAAATTGTGAAGATTACAGTTGAGTTTTCCAAAGAACTCACGCCCACGTCGCCAGATTGCCTACGCTATTACAACGTTCTCTTTAGAAGGTATGTTACCGGGGTTGAGTTTCTTTGGTATTCATTCGGTTGTTTTACTGTGTAGTGGTGTGAAACCAGCCATTTGCTTCTAGCACTTTGTGTTCTTCATACTCCTCATGTATTAAGAGAGTGAAGGGTCTTGCAGACGAAATGATACTTGAGGCTCAACTAGAATATGCAAGTTCAGTGGCTTATCCTCAATGTTCTTCTCCTGGCCTATCCCCGCTCTTTGTCTCATACCTGCCTAGAAAGAGTAATAGACATCAGCTATGCACATCTGTGTATGTCTCTGTAGCAAATGCATTTTTTATTCTGTGGTCACTACAATGACAAAATACAGAAAGTTAAAATTTGAAAGACAGAGTTTGAGGCTGGGAGTGGTGGCTCACGCCTATAATCCCAGCACTTTGGGAGGCTGAGGCGGGTGGATCATTTGAGGTCAGGAGTTCCAGACCAGCCTGGCCAACATGGTGAAACCTTGCCTCTACTAAAAATACAAAAATTAGCCAGGCATGGTGGCAGGTGCCTGTGGTTTCAGCTACTTGAGAGGCTGAGGCAGGAGAATTGCTTGGTCCCAGGAGGTGGAGGTTGCAGTGAGCAGAGATTGTGTCACTGCACTCCAGCCTGGGCGACAGAGCGAGACTCTGTCTCAAAAAAAGGCACAGTTTGAAAAAGAGACCTTAGTTCAGTTTTGAGAATGAAGAACATTTTGGTAATCCTTCTACAATATTATGTTTATAAGGAGACGGAACAATCGAGGTTAAATGAACCTTAATATCCACCTCATAATGTAACTTAGTTAACAAGTACTTTGTGTTCATTGATAATATAAACAGTCATTAACAGATTTTTTTCCCTTATGTGTCTTACCAAATGCTTAATAATGTACCCTGTACTTTCAACAAAATCTATTCTTTCCATTTCCAGAATTTTCAAGCTGCTGGATTTTGAACAAGTTGGTCGCAACTATTATACCAAAAAGAAGGCTATTCAGTTATACCGTCATGGGTTTGTATAAAGTAGAAAACTTCACACTCTGCAGACTTAAACGTAGGATTTTTTGAGAAAGTTATTCATTTCATATTTGAAATGGCATGCCTTAAAAGTGATGGCCTTTTAAATGGTATCCACTGACCATGAACAATTTAGTGTAATGTTAACTCAGTAAGAAGAGATACTTTAAAAATCTTAGCATGACAAATATAAACCTTTGAGATACTCAGTTGTTGCATACACATTAAGAAGCCTAAACAATCATCCAAAATGTATAATTTGTCTTTGAAAATATCTTCAATCATAGCAACTATATCTCTATATATTACTCATTGGTATATGCATATATTAAACATAAGTTATGTTACAGATAAATATGGATATGATACTTTTGTGGGTGATAAAACATAGTTGAACAAAAATGGTATAAATAGCACATCTGATAAATGTTTATCTGAAGGTCCTTCAAAAGACTAAGAACAAATACTTAAAACTGACTCCTAAGTACCAATTTTTAGACCCAGAGCTTAGGCTTGGAAACCCTTGGCTTTATGTGATGAGATCGGACTTAATACTCTTATATAATTTATTCTAGTACCAGTTTGGAAATCTGGCTTGGTTATGTTACTTCTATTCTTCAATATGAAAACAGCATTACCCTCTGCGCTGATGTGAGCCACAAACTGCTCCGAATAGAAACTGCTTATGATTTCATAAAGAGAACATCTGCCCAGGCCCAGACAGGAAACATCCGAGAGGAAGTAACTAATAACTTAATTGGATCAATTGTTCTGACAAAGTAAGTCTGTCTTTTAAAAACCTATCCAATCACTTTAACTCCCCCTTCCCCCACCCCAAGAGATGGTCCTATAGTTTTCTAATCACTAAATGTTGAAGTTCAGGAGTAGAAATTGCAAGAACAACTGAACACGTCTCTCCTCTGGTTATACAACTTGGGAGAAGAATGTGTCAATTGTAGACTTCACTCTTCTTGAAATCCCTAATGCCAGTCCATTTGTTCTGAACCCTACCTTGCACATAACACTAAGCTGTTTCTGAATTTCTTTCCTTTTCCTCTTTTGTAGGCATTTAGCTAGTTTAAAAATCAGTGCTTAGTTATAATCCATCAGCAATTTCCCATTTGAAGGAAGTTTTAAAATCTTTCTACAGCAGAAATCTTAAATTGGTAAGAGAATGGATTTAAAGAACCAGTTACTTAACCAACACAGCCTTACAGGGACACAATTTGAGGACTCACACTTCTCAATTTTAAAACTTACTAGAAAGATCTAGTAATCAAGAGAGTGTGATGTTGGTCTAAAGATAGACAGAGACCAACGAAATAGAGTACAGAAGGTTAACCCTCCACTTAGTCAGTTGACTTCTGACAAGTGTGTCAAGGCAATTCAATAGGGGAAAGAATAGTCTTTTCAATAATGTTGCTGGGACAACTGAATATCCACCTACTTCTTCCTCATGCAATTCACACAATTCCAGTTTAATTCAAAAACCAACTCAATAGACCTAGATGTAAGAACTAAAAGCATAACATTCTTAGAAAATATAGAACTGAATCTTTTTTACTTTGAGTTAGGGAAACCTTAGACAAGCCACTCAAAGCAGAAGTGATAACAAAAGAAACATAGATACCTTGGGCTTCACCAAATTAAAAACGTATTCAAACTATACTATCAAAATTGTGAAAACACAACTGGAAAAATTGGGGAAAATGTTTGCTAATCACATAAGTAACCTGTATCTAGAATATATAAACAATACTTAATTGAGAGACAACATAATTTTTAAAATGGACAAAAGATCTGATTAGATACTTCTCCAGATACATTTCTTAAAATGTACAAATGACCAATAGATGCATGAAAATGTTTAACATCAGTAGCCATCATGGAAATGCAAGTGAAAACCACAATGAGATATCATTTCACACCCACTAGGATGGTTAAGATTAGATATTGACAAGTGTTGGCAAGGATGGGGAAAGATCAGAAGCAACCCTCGTATGCTGCTTGTAGGAATATTAAATGGTATGGCTTCTTTGGAAAACAGTCTGGCATTTTCTTAAAATGCTAACGATATGCATTACTGAAGTGGCCTCGTTTGAGGAAATACATGAGGTTTGTCTGACACTAAGGAAAACAAAGACATAGACCCACAAGGTGTGGGTTTAGGAGTGGAAAGCTGAGTAGGTGAAAGAAGAGAAAAGCTCCCCCTTGCAGGGGGGAGGGGCATTCCAAATGGATCTCCCGCTTTGCAGAGGGATGGAGTTGGTTTCATAGAGGGGCTTGAGGAGGTAGTGTCTGATTTACGTAGGGCCCAGAGGACTGGTTGGACCAGGTGTGCCATTTACATAGCCTTCGAAGAGGCTGGCCATCCCACCCTAATCTTTCATTATGCAGATGTGGTCTCCATCTGGTGGGCGGGTACCATAACACCTGCACACATGGCAGGGACAAGGAGAAGGGAAGAGAACCTCCATGTTGGATATACTGGCTTCTGGCATAACTGCCAGAATCCAACTATGCAAGCTTCCAGCTTGCTTATCTATGTTTGCAGCTTGATTTTTCAGGCTGCTTTTTGTTAGAAAAATGATTTGGGGGCTGCTTTTTTATTAAGAGAAAATTCCACCGGAACTTTTACCCTTACTAACCACCTAAATTCCTTTTTAACTCCTATATGATCACCATATGAACCAGAAATTTTACTCCTACTTAAATACACAAGAGAAATGAGAACATATTTATTAAAATCGGCACATAAATGTTCATAACCTTATTCATGGTAACCAAAAGTATATAAAACCATAATGTCCAGCTGGTGAATGGATAATCAAAAGGTGGGATATCATACAATAGAATATTATTTGGAAATGAAAAGAATTAAGTGCCAAGACTTACTATAGTGTGGATGAACCTTAAACATGATGCTAAGTGAAAGAAGCCAGTCGGGAAAGAACACACGTTGCATGACTCAGTTTACATGAAATGAATGAGCAAATGTGTTGAGACAGGAAGTAGACTAGTGGTTGCCTGAAGGCTGGTGGATTAGGCTAAAATGGGAAGTGACTGCTTATGGTTATGCGTCTTTGTCTTGATGATTGCACAACTCTGTGTCTATAGTAAAAACCAGGTGTTTGTATGCTCAGATGGGTGAGTTGTACACTATGTGAATTACATCTTAGTAAATGTAATATATTCTGCAGTTCCTTGCAGGATTATTTTCTGTGTGGATGGTTCCATGCAATGAATAAGTCAAATAATACCATATTGTAATTATTCCACAGATACAACAACAAAACCTACAGAGTAGATGATATTGATTGGAAGCAGAATCCTGAAGACACATTTAACAAATCAGATGGCAGCAAAATCACCTATATAGACTACTACAGGCAGGTATGAAACTGTATTTCTTTAAATATATTTAAATTGTAAACCTTCATGTATTTCAGTTTGTCTTATTTAGCTACTTGAACATATTTGTCATAAACATACATATTTTCCTTTTAGGGGATTATAGCTTGACTTATTTATTATCCATGCATCCAAGTGCCTCGTATATAGGGTAATGTCACAAAACTAGAATGGCACCAGTGTGACCCCTTCTTTCCCTTCTTTCAGTCTTAAAAGTGGCTACTATCATACTTTTTTTTTCTTTTTTTTTGAGTTGGAGTCTTGTTCCGTCTCCCAGGCTGGAATGCAGTGGCATGATCTCTACTCACTGCAACCTCTACCTCTCAGGTTCAAGCAATTTTCCTGCCTCAGCCTCCCAAGTAGCTGGGACTACAGGCACCTGCCACCATGCCTGGCTAATTTTTGTATTTTTAGTAGAGACGGGGTTTCACGGTATTGGTCAGGCTGGCCTTGAACTCCCGACCTCAGGTGATCCATCTGCCTCAGCCTCCCAAAGTGCTGGGATTACAGGCATGAGCCACTGCATCCAGCCTACTACCATAGTTATTTATTTATTTATTTATTTTTGAGACAGAGTGTCGCTCTGTCGCCCAGGCTGGAGTGCAGTGGCGCAGTCTCGGCTCACTGCAATCTCCGCCTCCCGGGTTCACGCCATTCTCCTGCCTCAGCCTCTCTGAGTAGCTGGGACTACAGGCGCCCGCCACCACGCCCGGCTAATTTTTTTTTTGTAATTTTAGTAGAGACGGGGTTTCACCATGGTCTCGATCTCCTGACCTCGTGATTCGCCCGCCTCGGCCTCCCAAAGTGCTGGGATTACAAGCGTGAGCCACCGCGCCCGGCCATAGTTTTTTAAATGTGGTTGGATTGTTTGGTAGATAATCAAATATGGGCCGGGCGCAGTGGCTCACACCTGTAATCCCAGCACTTTGGGAGGCCGAGGCGGGCAGATCACCTGAGGTTGGGAGTTCGAGACCAGCCTGACCAAAATGGAGCAACCCCGTCTCTACTAAAAATACAAAATTAGCCAGACATGATGGCACGTGCCTGTAATCCCAGCTACTCGGGAGGCTGAAGCAGGAGAATCGCTTGGACCTGGGTGGCAGGGGTTGCAGTGAGCCGAGATCGCGCCATTGCACTCCAGCCTGGGCAACAGGAGCGAAACTCCATCTCAAAAAAAAAAAAGAAAAGCAAATATGGTAAGACTTCAGATAAGAAAATGTTACTTATCTAGAAATCTCAGCCCTGTAGAACTCAGTCCAAAAAGAATAAAAATGATTAACATGTAAAATGATGTCAGTTATGTGCTAACCTCGTAAGACATGGATTCCTCAATCTGAGTGTTCACTGTGAAGAAGCAGCCACTTTTGGCCAGCCAGGGCAGATGGAAAAAGGGCCTAATGGGTGAACCTATCCTGAACGTGAACCTATCCTGCTGATTTCTCAGTTGTGCTACAAGACAGGTACTGATGGCTTACAGCCCCCCTTTAAACTGTCCTCTTGATGGTTTTCAGTATGCTTTGGGAGTTTTAAAGGCAAGACTGTAGTGAGAACTACAGATACTGTCTCACGCATTCTCATATACAATGTTAGAGTAGCTTGACGACTCCAGCGTTATGTTTCTTGGGAGTCCTGTCTTTGGCGAAGTATGCTCACGAGAAAAGATCCCTGGCGTATCAAAGGTAAGAGAATGTTGAGAGTATTCATAGTACACTATTAAACTTGGGAAAACTATATCACCAGCACGCCTGCGGCCCTTCATCTGTAGTCCCACATATGCATTTTTGAACCTCTGTGTGTGATGTTTCTAAGGTTTCACTGATGGTCATGCTGGTCTCTTGTTTGTTGAGCAGCAACATAAGGAAATTGTCACGGTGAAGAAACAGCCACTTTTGGTCAGCCAGGGCAGATGGAAAAAGGGCCTAACGGGTACACAACGTGAACCTATCCTGCTGATTCCTCAGCTGTGCTACATGACAGGTACTGATGGCTTACAGCCCCTCTTTAAAGTCAGGCATAATTATGACTTAGCGCAGGCTTTTCAGGGAATTCGAAGTGTGTCTCCTTGGTAGTAGGTTCCCCCAGCTGTTATAATTCAGGCCTCACTCAAATTCATGCTTGCTCAGCTGTATCTTTTGGATTTTTTAAAGGTCTAACAGATGAAATACGTAAAGATTATAGCATTATGAAAGAATTGGCTAAACATACAAGATTGAGTCCAAGAAGAAGGCATCATACATTAAAAGAATTCATCAATACTATACAAGAGTAAGTGCTGCTTTTCTGGCTGAGTGTTTATGTGTACATGTGCATGGTGTCCCAGTGAAGCTGATGGCATCTCAGCCCTGGCATGTCAGATTCTTCTACAAACAAGTGACAATGGGAAGAATTTTGATGTTGGGGGACAACTCTAGTTTTTCTGTCATTGCAAGATTAGGAGGCCGGGGGGAGGGGGTGGAGAATGAAATCAAAAGGCTGTAAGTACCTATATGAACACGAGAGCAAAAACAAGATTTCAGAGTTCCGGGGAAGGTTGTGCCGCATCTCAATGCTGCGGACAAGCGATCGTGAACCTTGGAATAGAAGGAAATTGCCTTGCACAAATGACTAACTGCTTTTACTTATTTGATTTGATCATGTTGGCAATATTTTAATTTTCAGTAATAAAAAAGTACAAGAGTTACTTCAGCTCTGGGATTTGAAATTTGATACCAATTTTTTGTCCGTCCCGGGAAGAGTTTTGAAAAACGCAAACATCGTGCAAGGCAGAAGAATGGTAAGACAGTTTCAAAATCATCATGTCATGGTTGGGTCAAATGAAGAGTAAAGCAAAAAGGAACTAACTGAGTCTCAGTGATGACTACAACTGCTGTTCTCTTTTCAGACTGCTCATTCTTTCTATATTGAGACAATAAGAAACACTAAGAATGCATGTAAGGTGCTTGGCGCATAGTAAGCTCTGTATTATGTCTGTCTAATTAATATTCTGGACATTTGCTCATGGCATTTGGAAGATCCATTTTTCAAATATATCCTTAAGAGTCAAGTACCTAGAGGCCGGGCGCAGTGGCTCATGCTTGTAATCCCAGCACTTTGGGAGGCTGAGGCGGGTGGATCACAAGGTCAGGAGATCGAGACCACGGTGAAACCCTGTCTCTACTAAAAATACAAAAAATTAGCCGGGCTTGGTGGCGGGCGCCTGTAGTCCCAGCTACTAGGAGAGGCTGAGGCAGGAGAATGGCGTGAACCCGGGAGGCGGAGCTTGCAGTGAGCAGAGATGGCGCCACTGCACTCCAACCTGGGCAACAGAGCGAGACTCCGTCTAAAAAAAAAAAAAAAAAAAAAAAAAGAGTCAAGTACCTAGAATCAACGTAATTCACTAACCTGTGTTAAAAAAAAAAAAAAAGCTTTATTTAAATTTTGTTATATTTAGCTTTTGTGGGTACATAGTAGGTATGTATATTTATGGGTTTCATGTGGTATTTTGATACAGGCATGCAGTGCATAATCATATCAGGTTAAGTGGGGTATCTATCCCCTCAAGCATTTGTCCTTCATGTTACAAACCAGTTATATTCTTTTAGTTATTTTAAAATACACAAATTATTTTTGACTTTAGTCACCCTTTTGTACTAGCAGATACTAGGTCTTACTCATTTTTTGTACCCATTAACCATCCCCACATTCCCCTCCAACCTCCCACTACCCTTCCCAGACTCTGTAACCATCCTACTCTATCTCCATGAGTTCAATTGTTTTCATCTTTTAGATCCCACAAATAAGTGAGAACATGTAAAGCTCATTTTTTGGTGCCTGGCTAATTTCATTTAACACAATGACCTTCAGTTCCAGCCTTGTTGCAAATAACAGGGTCTCATTGCTTTTTATGGCTGAATAGTACTCCATTGTGTATATGTATCACATTTTCTTTATCCATTTATCTGTTGGACATTTACGTTGCTTCTAAATCTGGGTTATTGTGAACAGTGCTGCAATAAACATGGAAGTACAGATATCTCTTCAATATCCTAATTTCCTTTATTTTGGCTATATGCCTAGGAGTGGGATTGCTGGAACATATGTTAGCTCTATTATTAGTGTTTTGAGGAACCTCCAAACTGTTCTCCATAGTGGTTATAGTAATTGACATTCCCACCAACTGTGTATGAGGGCTCCCTTTTCTCCACATCCTTACCAACATTTGTTATTGCCTGTCTTGCATAAAAGCCATTTTAACTGGGGTGAGATGATATCTCACTGTAGTTTTGATTTGCATTTCTCTGATCATTGATATCAGCACTTTTTCATATGCCTGTTTGCTATTTGTATGCCTTCAGAAATGTCTGTTCAAATCTTTTGTCCATTCTTTTTTTTTTTTTTTTGAGACGGAGTCTCGCTCTGTCGCCCAGGCTGGAGTGCAGTGGCGCAATCTCGGCTCACTGCAAGCTCCGCCTCCCGGGTTCACGCCATTCTCCTGCCTCAGCCTCTCTGAGTAGCTGGGACTACAGGCGCCCGCCACCACGCCCGGCTAATTTTTTTGTATTTTTAGTAGAGACGGGGTTTCACCGTGGTCTCGATCTCCTGACCTCGTGATCCGCCCGCCTCGGCCTCCCAAAGTGCTGGGATTACAAGCGTGAGCCACCGCGCCCGGCCTGTCCATTCTTAATTGGATTATTTTTCCCCTATAAAGTTGTTTGCTTTCCTTAGATTTTGGTTATTAATCCCTTGTCAGACAGGTAGTTTGCAAATATTTTCTCCCATTCTGTGAGTTGTCTCTCTACTTTGTTTCCTTTGCTACATAGAAGCTTTTTAACTTGATGTGATCCCACATATCCATTTTTGCTTTAGTTGCCTGTGCTTGTGGGGTATTGCTCAATAAATCTTTGTTCATCTAATGTCCTGGAGAGTTTCCCCAATGTTTTCTTATAGTGGTTTCATAGTTTGAGGTCTTGGATTTATGTCTTCAAGCCATCTTAATTTTTTTAATATATGGCGAGAGATAGGGATCTAGTTTCATTCTTCCGCATATGGATATACAGAAGAGACTGTCCTTTCCCCAATGTATGTTCTTGGCTCCTTTGTCAAAAATGAGTTCACAGTAGATATGGATTTATTTTTGGGTTCTCTATTTCTGATCCACTGGTCTACATGTCTGTTTTTATGCCAGTACCATGCCATTTTGGTTACTATAGCTCTGTAGTATAATTTGAAGTCAGGTAATGTGATTCTTCCAGTTTTGTTCTTTTTGCTTAGGATAGCTTATGCAATTCTGGGTCTTTTGGTTTTAAAATAAGTTTTAGGATAGTTTTTTTCTGTTTCTATAAAGAATACCCTTGGTATTTTGATAGGGATTGCTTTGGATAGTATGGACATTTTAATGATATTGATTCTTCTAATTCATGAACATGGAATATCTTCATTTTTGTGTGTGGCCTCTTCAGTTTCTTGCATCAGTGTTTTATAGTTTTCATTGTAGAGATCTTTCACTAATTTGGTTAGGTTAATTCCTAGGTATTTTATTTTTATCTATTGTAAATGGGATTCTTTTTCAGATTGTTCACTGTTAGCATATAGAAATGCTACTGATTTTTTGTTTTTTTGTATCCTGCAACTTTACTAAATCTATCAGTTCTATGTTTTTTTTTTGGAGTCATTAGATTTTTCCAAATATAAGATCATATCTTTGCAATTTGAATTACCTTAATCTTTTGTATGATGACTCTAGCTAGGACTTCTAGTACTATGTTGAATAACAATGGTGACAGGGAGCATCCTTGTTGTATTCTAGATCTTGGAGAAAAGGCTTTCAGTTTTTTCCCATTCAGTATGATACTAGCTGTGGGTCTGACGTGTATGACTTTTATTATGTTGAAATATGTTCATTCTATACCCAGTTTTCGAGGGTTTTTAATCATGAAAGGATATTGAATTTTAATAAATGCTGCTCAGCATCATTTGAAATGATCATATGAGTTTGTCCTTCATTCTGTGGATGTATCACGTTGATTTGCCTACATAGAACTGTCCTTGAATCCCTGGGTTAAGTCCCACTTGGTGATGAACTTTTTTAGTGTGTTAGTAAATTGTTTGCTAGTATTTTGTTGAGGATTTTTTGTATCAGTGTTCATTGGAGATACTGGCCTGTAGTTTTCTTTTCTTGATGTGTCTTTGGTTTTAGTAATACTTCATGAAATGACCCGGAAGTATTCCCTCTTCCTCTATTTTTCCAAATAGGAGTAGGATTGGTATTAGTTCTTCTTTAAATGTTTGGCAGAATTCAGCAGTGAAGCCATCAGGTCCTGGGCTTTTCTTTGGGAGACTTTTTATTACATCTCTGATCTTATTACTTGTTATTGATCTGTTCAGGTTTTGGATTTCTTCATGGTTTGATCTTGGTAGGTTGTATATGTTTAGTAATTTTTCCATTTCTTCTAGATTTTCCAATTTACTGGCATATAGTTGCTTATAGTAGCCAGGAATGATCCTTTACATTTCTGCAATATTGGTTGTCCTCTCCATTTTCATCTCTGGTTTTACTTGTTTGGATCTTCTTTTTTTTTTTTTTCTTAGTCTGACTAAAGATTTGTCCGTTTTGTTTATCTTTTCAAAAAACCTTTTGTTTCATTGATCTTTTATATTTTCTTCATTTTAATTTCATTTATCTTGGCTCTATGATCTTCATTCTTTTAGGCTTGGTTTGCTCTTGCTTTTGTTTGTTTGTTTGTTTGTTTATTTAGAGACAGAGTCTCACTCTGTTGCCCAGGCTGAGTGTGGTGGAGTGATTCTGGCTCACTGCAACCTCCACCTCCCTGGTTCAAGCAATTCTTGTGCCTCAGTCTCCCGAGTCCCAGCACCTGGGATTTTGCCATCTTGGCCAGGTTGGTCTTGAACTCCTGACCTCAAGTGATCTGCCCATCTCGGCCTCCCAAAGTGCTGGGATTACAGGTGTGAGACACCACATCTGGCTTTGTATTTCTAATTCTTTAGGATGCGTCATTAGGTGGTTTGAAGTTTTGCTCTTTTGATGTAGGCACTTATAGCTATAAACTTCCCTCTTATTACTGCTTTCGCTGTATCCCATAGGTTTTGGTATGTCATGGTTTCATTATCATTTGTTTCAAGAAAAGTCTCAATTTCCTTAATTTGACCCATGAACAGTGGTCACTCGGGAGCATATTGTTTAGTTTCCATGTGTTTGTATCGTTTCCAAAATTCCTCTTGTTTTTGATTTCTAGTTTTGTTTCATTGTGATCAGAGAAGATGCTTTATGTTTGTCTTTTGAATGTTTTAAGACTTCTTTTGTAACCTAATATGTGGTCTATCCTTGAATGATCCATGTACTGAGGAAAAGAATGTTCATCGTGCAGCTATCGGCTGAAATGTTCTGTAACTATGATGTCCCTCTGGTGTATAGTGCAGGTTAAGGCCAACGTTTCCTTTTTTTTGTCTGAAAGATCTGTCCAGTGCTGAAAGTGGGATGTTAAAGTCTCCAGCTATTATCGTATTGGGGACTATCTCTCTTTAGCTCTAATAATACTTGTTTTGTATATCTGGGTACTCCAGTGTTGAGTGTATATATATTTACAATTGTCATATCCTCTTGCTGAATTGACCACTTCATTGTTGCATAGTGACCTTCTTTGTCTCATAGTTTTTGTCTTGAAATCTATTTTGTCTAAGTATAGCTATTCCTGTTTTTTTTTTGTTTTTGTTTTGAGACAGAGTCTTGCTCTGTCACCCAGGCTGGAGTGCAGTGGCACGATCTCGGCTCCCTGCAACCTCCACCTCCCGAGTTCAAGCGATTCTCCTGCTTCAGCCTCCCAAGTAGCTGGGATTACAGGTGTGTGCCACGACGCCCAGCTAATTTTGTTTGTATTTTTAGTAGAGACAGTTTTCATCATGTTGGTCAGGCTGGTCTTGAACTCCTGACCTCGTGATTCACCTGCCTTGGCCTCCCAAAGTGCTGGGATTACAGGCATGAGCCACCGCACCCAGCTGTTTTTGTGTTTTTTTCATGCCTTTATTTTCAGTCTATGTGAGTCTTTATAGGTCAAGTGTTTTTTGCAGGCAGCAGATCATTTTTTTTAATTCATTCAGTCACTCTTTCAATTAGTTTAGTCCATTTACATTCAATGTTATTATTGAGAAGTAAGGATTTACTCCCACCATTTTGTTATGTGTTTTCCAGTGTTTTTTTAAATAGTCTCTTCTTCCTCCTTTCCTGCCTTCCTTTTAGTGAAGGTGATTTTCTCTAGTATGCTATAACTTGTTTGTTTTGTGTATCCATTGCATATTTTTGAAGTTACCGTAAGGCTTGCAAATACTGTCTTATAACCCCTTCTTTTAAGGTGCCAACAACACTGCTTGCGTAAGCAAACAAACAAGCAAAAAGAAAATGAATAAACTCTATTTTAAATTTGTTGTTTGCTTTTTAAAACATTTTTCTTTTTTTAAAATTTTATTTCAATAGGTTTTTGTGGAACAGGTAGTTACATGGATAAGTTCTAGTGGTGATATTTGTACTTTTGGTGCATCCATCACCTGAGCAGTGTACACTGTACCAAACATGTAGTGTTTGATCCGTCACCACCTCCCATCCTTCCCCACAGTCCCCAAAGTCCACTGCATCATTCTTATGCCTTTGCATCCTCATAGTTTAGCTCCCACTTATGAGTGAGAAGATAACAATGTTTGGTTTTCCATTCCTGAGTTACTTCATTTAGAATAATGGTCTCCAACTCCAGGTTGCTGCAAACCCTTTTTATGGCTGGGTAGTATTCCATGGTATGAATTACACATTTTCTTTATCTACTCATTGAACATTTGGGATCGTTCTATATTTTTGTGATCGCAAACTGTGCTGCTATAAACTTGCATGTGCAAGTATCTTTTTCAAATAATGACTTCTCCTCTGGGCAGATACCTAGTAGTGGGATTGCTAGGTCAAATGGTAGATCTTTTAGTCCTTTAAGAAACCTAATGCTAAATGACGAGTTAATGGGTGCAGGAAATCAACGTGGCACATGGATACATATGTAACAAACCTGCACATTGTGCACATGTACCCTAAAACCTAAAGTATAATTAAATAAATAAATAAATAAATAAATAAATCTCTACACTGTTTTCCAGAGTGGTTGTACTAGTTTACATTCCCACTAGCAGTATAAAAGTGTTACCTTCTTGCCACATCCATGTCAACATCTGTCTTTTGATTTTTTTTTTTTTTTTGCCGTTGTTGCAGGAGTAAGGCGGTATTGCACTGTGGTTTTAATTTGCATTTCCCTGGTCATTAGAATAGTTTTTCATGTTGGCCATTTGTATATTTTTGAGAATTGTCTATTCATGTCCTTTGCCCACTTTTTGATGGGATTGTTTTCTTTCTTGCTGATTTGAGTTCCTTGTAGATTCTGGATATCAGTCCTTCATCATATGCATAGTTTGGGAATATTTTCTCCCATTCTGTGAGTTGTCTGTTTGCTGATTATTTCTTTTGCTGTGCATAAGTTTTTTAGTTTAATTAAGTCCCATTGATTTATCTTTGTGTCGCATTTGCTTTTGGGTTCTTTGTCATGAAGTCTTGGCCTAAGCCAATGTCTAGAAGGGTTTTTCTGATGTTATCTTCTGGAATTCTTATGGCTTCAGGTTTTAGATTTAAGTCTGATCCATCTTGAGTTGATGTTTGTATAAGGTGAGAGATGAGATCCAGTTTCTTTCTGCTACATGTGGCTTGCCAGTTATCCCAGCACCATTTGTTGAATAGGTTATCCTTTCCCCACTTTGTTTTTGTTTGCTTTGTCAAAGACCAGTTAGCTACAAGTATTTGGCTTTATTTCTGGTTTCTCTTATTCTGTTCCATTGGTCTATGTGCCTATTTTTATACCAGTACCATGTTGTTTGGATGACGATAGACTTGTAGCATAGTTTGAAGTCAAATAATGTGATGCCTCCAGATTTGTTATTGCTTAGTCTTCCTTTGGTTATGCGGGCTCTTTTTTGGTTCCATATGAATCTAGGATTTTTTAATTTTTTTTCTAGTTCTATGAAGAATGATGATGGTATTTTGATGGGAATTGCACTGAATTTGTAGATTGCTTTTGGCAGTATAGTCATTTTCACAATATTGATTCTACCCGTCCATGAGCATGGGATGTGTTTTCATTTGTGTCACCTATGATTTCTTTCAGCAGTGTGTTGTAGTTTTCCTTATAGAGGTCTTTTACCTCCTTGGTTAGATATATTCTTTTTTTTCTTTTTTTTGGAGCTATTGTAAAAGGAGTTGAGTTCTTGATTTGATTCTTGCTTTTTTTTTTTTTTTTTGAGACAGAGTCTCGCTCTGTCGCCCAGGCTGGAGTGCAGTGGTGCAATCTCGGCTCACTGCAAGCTCTGCCTCCCGGGTTCACGCCATTCTTCTGCCTCAGCCTCTCCGAGTAGCTGGGACTACAGGCGTCTGCCACCACGCCTGGCTAATTTTTTTGTATTTTTAGTAGAGACAGGGTTTCACCGTGGTCTCGATCTCCTGACCTCGTGATCTGCCCGCCTTGGCCTCCCAAAGTGCTGGGATTACAAGCGTGAGCCACCGCGCCCGGCTGTTTGATTTGATTCTTTGGTTGCTGTTGATGTATAGCAGTGCTACTGATTTGTGTACATTAATTTCGTATCCTGAAATTTCACTGAATTCTCAGATCTAGGAGCTTTGTTGGATGAGTCTTTAGGGTTTTCTAGGTATGCAATCATATCATATCATATCAGCAAACAGTGACAGTGTGACTTCCTCTTTGCCGATTTGGATGTCCTTTATTTCTTTCTCCTGTCTGATTGCTCTGGCTAGGACTTCTAGTACTATGTTTCATAGAAGTGGTGAAAGGGGGCATCAGTGTCTTGTTCCAGTTCTTGGGGGGGAATGCTTTCAACTTTTCACTGTTAACCTGCTCCCGAATGATCATTGGGTTATCTAATTTCCATGTATTTGCATGATTTTGGGTGTTCCTTTTGGAGCTGATTTCCAGTTTTACTCCACTGTGGTCTGAGAGAGTACTTGATATAATTTTGATTTTCTTCAATTTGAGACTTGTGTCCTTTGCTTTTTAACTTATGTTTCTACTTATATCCTATGGCTTTTATTACCTTAAGGTATGTCCCTTCTATGCCAATTTTGCTGAGGTGGTTTGTTTTTTGTGGGTGGTTGGGTTTTTTGGTTTTGTTTTTGTTGTTTTTTTTTTTTGAAACAAAGTCTCACTCTGTTGCCTAGGCTGGAGTGCAGTGGCACAACCTTGGTTCATTACAACCTCTGCCTGTTGGGTTCAAGTGATTCTACTACCTCAGCCTCCCAAATAGCTGGGACTATGGTGCGTGCCACCGTGCCCAGCTAACTTTTAGTAGAGACAGGGTTTCACCGTGTTAGCCAGGATGGTCTTGATCTCCTGACTTCATGATTGGCCCACCTCTGCCTCCCAAAGTGCTGGGATTACAGGCGTGAGCCACTGCGCCCGGCCGTGAGGTTTTTAATCATAAAGTGATGCTGGATTTTATCAAATGCTTTTTCCGCATCTATTGAGATAATCATGTGATTTTTGTTTTTAATCCTGTTTGTGTGGTGTAGCACATTTATTGACTTGCATATTTTAAACCATCCCTGTATCCCTGGTATGAAGCCCACTTGATCATGGTGGATTATCTTTTTGATATGGTGATGGATTCATTTAGCTAGTATTTTGTTGAGAATTTTTACATCTATGTTCACCAGGGAGATTTATCTATAGTTTTCTTTTGTTTTCTTCTTTCTTGGTTTTGGTATTAGGGTGATACTGGCTTCATAGAATGATTTAGGGAGGATTCCTTCTTTGTCTTTTGGAATAGTTTCAGTAGGATTGGCACCAATTCTTCTTTGAGTGTCTGATAGAATTCAGCTGTGAATCCATCTGGTCCTGGACTTTTTTTGGTGGCATCTTATTACCATTTCAATTTCACTGCTTATTATTGGCCTGTTCAGAGTTTCTATTTCTTCCTGGTTTAATCTAGGAGGGTTGTATATTTCCGGTTCCAGGAATTTATCCATCTCCTCTAGGTTTTCTAGTTTGTGTGTGTAAAGGTGTTCATAGTGGCCTTGAATGATCTATTGTATTTCTGTGGTATCAGTTGTAATATCTCCAGTTTCTTTTTTTTTTTTTTTTTTTTTTTGAGATGGAGTCTTGCTCTGTTGCCCAGGATGGAGTGCAGTGGCGTGATCTCAGCTCACTGCACACTCTGCCTCCCAGGTTCATGCCATTCTCCTGTCTCAGCCTCCCAAGCAACTGGGACTACAGGCACCTGCTACCACGTCCGACTAATTTTTTGTGTTTTTAGTAGAGACGGGGTTTCACTGTGTTAGCCAGGATGGTCTCGATATCCTGACCTCATGATCCGCCCGCCTCGGCCTCTCAAAGTGCTAGGATTACAGGCGTGAGCCATCGTCCCCGGCCCTATTACCAGTAAGTTTTGTACCTTCAGGTGAATTCCTATTGCTCCTCAACATCCCTTTTGTTTTTGATTGAAGTACCCCTTTTAGCATTTCTCGTAGGGCAGATCTGGTGTTGATGAAATCCCTCGGCTTTTGTTTGTCTGGAAAAGTCTTTCTCCTTCATGTTTGAAGGATATTTTTACTGGGTATATTATTCTGGAGTAATTTTTTTTTTCCTTCAGCACTTTAAAGATGTTATGCTACTCTCTCCTGATCTGTATGGTTTCCACTGAAAAGTCTGCTGCCAGATGTACTGGAGCTCCATTCTATGTTATTTTTCTCTTGCTGCTATTTAGGATCCTTTCTTTATCCTTGACCTTTGGAAGTTTGATTCTGAAATGCCTTGAAGTAGTCGTCTCTGGATTAAATCTACTGTAACCACTTTATACTTAGATATTGATATATTTCTTTAGGTTTGGGAAGTTCTGCTATCTCTTTGAGTGAACTTTGTACCATTATCTCTTTCTTTACCTCATCTATAAGGACAATAACTCTTAGATTTTCCCTTTTGAGGCTATTTTCTAGATTTTGTAGGTATGCTTCTGTGTTTTCTTTTGCCTCCTCTGACTATGTGTTTTCAAACAGCCTGCCTTTGAGCTCAGTAATTCTTTCTTCTGCTTGATTTAATTCTGCTCTTAAGAAACTCTGATGTATTCAATATATCAATTACATGTTTTAACTCCAGAATTTCTACTTGAATCTTTTTATTTCAATCTCTTTGTAGAATTTATCTACTAGAATTCTCAATTCTTTCTGTTATCTTGAATTTCTTTGAGTTTCCTCTAAATAGCTATTTTGAGTTGTCCGAAAGGTCACATATCTATTTCTCCAGGATTGGTGCCCGGTGCCTTATTTGGTTCATTTGCTGAGGTCCATGTTTTCCTGGATGGTCTTGATGTTTGGGGAAGTTCATGAGTGTTTGGGCACTGAAAGTTAGGTTTTCATTGTTCTCTTCGCCATCCGGGCTTGTTTGTATTCATCTTCCTTGGGAAGGCTGTCCAGGTATTCAGAAGGACTTGGGTATTGTGATCTAAGTCATATCTGCATCAGGGGACATCCCAAGCACAGTAATGCTATGGTTCTCATAGATTCATGGTGATATCACCTTGATGATCTTGATATGATCCAGAAGACTTCTGGATTACCAGGCATAGAGTCTTGTTTGCTTACTTTCTGTCTCTCTGTGCTGAACTGCCTGGAGCTGGGTTTGGGGTGACACAGGCATCCCTGCGGTGACCACCAATGGGACTACACGGGGTCAACCTGAAGCCAGCACAGCACTGGGTCTTACCCAAGGCCCACTGTGACCACTACCAGGCTACCACCTATGTTGGCTCAAGGGCCTAGGGCTCTGCAATCAAGTGGCAAAGGAGCCAGACTTGTGTCCTTCCCTTCAGAGGCAGTAAGTTCCCCCAGGCCCTGGGCAGGTACAGAGATGCCATTCAGGAGTCAGGGACTGGAGTCAAAAATCGTAGAAACGACCTGGTATTCTTTTGTACTGTGGCTGAGCAGGCACTCAAACCACGTGATGCAGACCTTCTCACTCTTCCCTTCCTTCTTTTTCTTTTTCTTTCTTTTTTGAGACAGTCTTGCTCTGTCGCCTAGGCTGGAGTGCAGTGGTGCAATCCTGGCTCACTGCAACCTCCACTTACTGGGTTCAAGCGATTCTTGTGCCTCAGCCTCCCAAGTAGCTGGAATTGCAGGCACCCACCACCACAGCCAGCTAATTTTTATATTTTTAGTAGAGACTGGGTTTCACCAGGTTGGCCAGACCTCCTGACCTCAAGTGATCCACCCGCCTTGGCCTCCCAAAGTCCTGGGATTCCAAGCGTGAGCCACTGCATCCGGCTCCCTTCTCTTTCTACACATAGAGGAGCCTCACCCCATGGCCACTACCACCACAGGCCCATAGGGAGTACTGCTGGGCTACTGCCAGTGTTCCCTTAAGGTCCATGGGCTCTTCAGTCAGCTTGCGGTGAATGCTGCCAGGCCTAGGAATTACCCTTCAGGGCAGCGTGCTCCATTTTGGCCCAGGCAGGTCCAGAAATTCCATCCACGAGCCAAGGCCTGGGATTGGGGACCCCAAAAGCCTGCTTGGTGTTCTGCCCCACTGTGGCTGAGCTGGTACCTAAGGTGCAAGAAAAAGTCCCCTTTACTTTTCCCTCTACTTTTCTCAAGCAGGAGTCTCTCCCCATAGCCACAACAGCTGGGAATATGCTAGTTCTCACCTGAAGCCAGCATGTCTGAGTCCACCCAAGGCCCTCACATTCTACCTGGGTGTTATTGCTGGTTCTTCAGGGTCCAAGGGCTCTTTAGTCAGTAGGTGATGAATCCTGACTGGGCTGGGTCCTTCCCTTCAAAGCAGCAGGTTTCCCTTCTGGCCCAGGGTATGTCTAGAAATGTCATCCAAGAGCTAGGGCCCAGAATGGGGGCCTCACAACCCTGACTGTTGTCCTATCCTACTGTAGCTGAGCTGGTATCCAAGATACAAGACAAAGTCTTCACTCGTCCTTCTTTTCTTTTTTTTTTTTTTTTTTTGAGACGGAGTCTTGCTCTGTCACCCAGGCTGGAGTGCAGTGGCGCGATCTCGGCTCACTGCAACCTCTGCCTCCCGGTTTCACGCCATTCTCCTGCCTCAGCCTCTCCGAGTAGCTGGGACTACAGGCGCCCGCCACCACGCCCGGCTAATTTTTTGTATTTTTAGTAGAGACAGGGTTTCACCGTGGTCTCGATCTCCTGACCTCGTGATCCGCCCGCCTCGGCCTCCCAAAGTGCTGGGATTACAAGCGTGAGCCACCGCGCCCGGCCTCGTCCTTCTTTTCTCCTGAAGCAGAAAGAAGGGGTCTCTTTTGGAGCTTTGAGTTGTGCTGCTGTGAGTTGGGGGAGGGGTGAGGCAAGCACTCTCTTAACTACCCTGGCAGGTGCCTCAGATCATGTCCCCTACCCCTCCACCCCCAGTTTACAAGCTCTAAACCCAGATCAGCACGAGGACTTGCCTAGGGATTGCAGTCTTTGTGGCCTAGACTGTTTCTCAGGTTCACTTACGGCCACAGAACACTCCAGCCCATGGTGGTGAGGCTTTCCAGAACTCGAGCTCTGACCACTGGGATGGGCAATTCCCTTCTGGCTAGGGCCAGAATCAAATGTTCCTCCTATGGGTGGCCATCAGCTGAGTACAGCCCAGTTCTGCTTTCTGCTGTGACAGGGCAGTGCTGATTTTAATGCAAAGCCTCACAGTTGCTGTGCTGTCCCTCTCCCGCCTGCACAGATTCTTGGCACCATGCAGGGGTGGGAGAAGGGTGACGTCAGCAATTCAAGACTGTTTTTCCTACCTTCAGTGCCTCTTTCAGCAATATAAAGTAAAAACCAGACACTGAGTGCTCACCTGATGTTTGGTTCCTATGAAGGTGCTCCCTTTGTACAGATAGTTGTCAAACCTAGTGTTCCCCTTGTAGGGATGATCGGTGGAGCCCTCTATTTGGCCATCTTACTCCATCCTTGGTTAAATGTTTCAAGTGTCTTTCCTTGGAATAAAGTTCCCACCAAAAGACTAAATTTTCAGGGAGCACATGCTGTGATAGAACAGTATGAAGAGCCAATCTGAGTCTAACAGCATTGAAAAGCGCCAAAAGAAACTTCAAATCAAATTAAGTTTATTTGCACTAAGACTGATTCACCAATTGTGCAGCACTCAATCAGAAGGGGTTCAGAGAGCTCTGCTGCAGTAGTGTGAGCAGTGAGCTTTTATAGGCTGATGCAAAATAGGACAAAATACATTTGATCTCTTAGAGTGGAAGGACCCTAGCTGGTAATGGTGGTTTCTGATTGGTAAAGTCTCTGGCTTTGTTTTACTGTTTACATTGGCCTGCACAAGAACCTAAAGCTCTGGAGCCATCTCCCCCTCAATGGCCTCTCAATTAAAATTTTTAACACCTAGGATAGAATTCCAGTCCTATTAACCTATATCTTAATGAAAAAAAACCTACATTGGCCATTCAAGTTTATAATTGTAACATTTCAATAGGAGATAGCACAGATTTACAGCATACAGGATCTCAGATAAGTTGATCTTTAAAATAAAGTTTTATGCCATGTCTTATAATTCTTTTCCAGGTTAAAGCCAATTCACAAGGAGACTGGTCAAGAGAAATAAGAGAATTACCCTTACTTAATTCAGTGCCACTACATAGTTGGCTCATACTCTATAGCAGGAGCAGTCACAGAGAAGCCATGTCCTTAAAGGGTCATCTACAGAGTGTCACAGCCCCCATGGGCATAACTATGAAACCAGCAGAAATGTAAGTAGAGCAGAAGTTCCAATTTGAAAATCAGTTGTTAGCAATCTTACAGTATAATAACTAAAATATTGTAGGAATTTGTCACTGTATCAAAACCTTAAAAGTTTGTAAAGTCTAATCTCTAGTCAAAAAATATGAAAATGGACTTTGTGATATATGGTTTACGGCTATTAAGATACATGTTGTAGAAGGTATGAGAATTAAGAACTTGATGTGAATGGATGGGAGAATATTAAGAATTCTCACGCATGTTTCCAAAAACTGAACTTAAAAAACTTTCTACAGCAGTTTTAGGTTTACAGCAAAAGTAAGAGGAAGTTAGAGACTTCTCATATATATCCTGCCCCCAATAATGCATGGCCTCCCCCATCAACATCCCCTACCAGTGTGGTACATTTGTTGCAGCTGATGAGCCTACATTGAAATACCATAATCACCCAAAGTCCATAGTTTACAGTAGGGTTCACTCTTGGAGTTGTATATTCTACTGGTTTGGACAAATGTATATGACATGTATCCACCATTGGTTTCATGCAGAGTATTTTTCACTGCCCTAAAATTCTTCTGTGCTTCACCTGATTATCCCTTCCTACCACCACCTACTCCTTGCACCACAACCTCTGAGGACCACTAATTAATTAATTTATTTATTTATTTATTTTATTTTTTTTACCGTCTCCACGGTTTTGCCTTTTTAGAATGTCATCTAGTTAGACTCATACAGTATGTAGTCTTCTCAGCCTCGGCTTCTTTTGCTTAGTACTTGGATGATAAAATCTGTACAACAAACCCTCAGGGCAGAAGTTTACTTATATAACAAACCTGCATGTGTACCCCTGAACCTAAACGTTTTCTTTTTTTTTTTTAAAAAAAAAAAAAAAAGGTTAGGTTCTGGTTAACTAGCTTCTCCTGAGGGCAGGGCCTGTTAGGAACACAGGGCCCTGGTGTATTTCAAAATAGTTTATTTTCCCCTCCCCCTGCTGGAAGCACTAAACAATTTTCCTCTGGTATTTACTGCGAGAACCTGGTCAAGCTCCTAGAGGTAAAACTCTCAAAATTGTGGGGACCCTCCTGTAACTGGGTATACCTGGAGTTTTTAACCCTCACAGTTGTCCATGCTGAGCCTGCAGTAATTCATCACAGTTCAGGTGGTCTGACCCAGGAACTGTTTCCCTGGGAAGTTTCCTGAGTCTTTGCTCTAGCTAGCCAGGACTCCTTGTTTTTGCTTATTTGTCTCTTCAGTATTGGAGGTAGTGATTTGCCCTGTGTCCTCACCTCTCTTGAAAATCCTAGGAGAGCTGTTCATTGTTTTCAGTCTGTTTAGCTTTTGACTTGCTGTTAGGACAGAGTAGTGACTTCAAAGCTCCTTACAAGTAGAATCGGAAACGGAAAGTCTACTGTCTTTTTTCTTTTAAACATACTTTCTACTGAAATGCATATCTTGGCATTTTATCATGTCTTTCTTTGTATTTGCTGGGTGAAACGTTTGTTTCACTGGTTGGTATCTTTTGGATATGGATGCTATATTTACTTTTTAGGATTGAAGTAGACGGTGATGCTAACTCCTATATAGACACATTACGGAAATATACTAGACCAACACTGCAGATGGTAAGTGTCTAGTTGATACATGTACAGTCTTTTAGTTATTGTTCTAAACCATTTTGATAAGTATTTTAGAATTCAAAATGTTGTCGTTGGTTTCCTGAACTTGCCAATGAAAGCAGATTAACCTGCTATTAGCTGAATACAAACTTTCATGGTTTAGCTATTCCTGAGTATCACAATCTTATGCTAATTTTCTCAGGCTTGGAGACTTGTAATTACTTTTAAAATCTCCTAACTTGAAAAAATACACCATACAAATGTAAAGTAGTGTGGGTATTAATAATCACCACATTCATTACTTTTATCTCCAGGTGTAACCTGCCAAGTCTGTGATCACTATCTTCTAGCCTGTGTTATTCTTCTTGCCTGTTTTTTTTGTTTGTTTGTTTGTTTGTTTTTTTTTTTTTGAGATGGAGTCTTGGTTCATGGCCCAGGCTGGAGTGCAGTGGCACGATCTCAGCTCACTGTAACCTCTACCTCCTGGCTCAAGCATTTCTCCTGCCTCAGCCTCCCAAGTACCTGGGATTACAGGCGTCTACCACCATGCCCAGCTAAGTTTTATATTTTTAATAGAGATGAGGTTTCGTCATGTTGGCCAGACTGGTCTCGAACTCCTGACCTCCAGTGATCTGCCCACCTCGGCCTCCCAAAGTGCTGGGATTACAGGCATGAGCCACCGTGCCCGGCAATACTTGCCTGATATTTTTCTAGGAGTCCATTCTTTCCTTTCTTCCGTTTGGTGTCTTAGACCAAGTTGTCATTATGTTGTATCTGAATTACTACAGCAAATTCTTTTTCTTTCTTGGGTTCTTTACACTAGTTCATCTTCTTTCTTCCCCCAGGATGATCTTGAGGGGTACAGGTGGGAAGATGTCTTTGTTTCTTGACCATGAAACCAGAATGTTTTCCTATTGTGTTTTACATGAAGCCTAGACTTTCTTCTTTTACTTGCCCCTAGGGAACCCTTGCAGGCTACCCTGAAGAATATCTTATGTGAGCCATACTCATTCTGAAATGTAATGTCTGTGTTTTGAAATCCTGTTGGACTTAAGTTTTACGTGTTGCTCCCTGCTACTTGAGTACTGTTTTATTCTTTCCTGGCCCCCTCTCGGTAAGAGAAGCCCCCATTGGGAACCAGCAAAGCTTCCTATTCTAGGATTAGAATCAGAGTAAAAGGGGCTTTGGCAGCTGTTTGAATTCCAGCTTATTCTCATAACAGGAATCTCTTTGCTCATTTGGCATCTGCCTGAAAAGCTCAAGATTACCTTTTTTTTTTTTTTTTTTTTTTTTGAGACGGAGTCTCACTCGTCACCCAGGCTGGAGTGCAGTGGCGTGATCTCGGCTCACTGCAAACTCCGCCTCCCAGGTTCATGCCATTCTCCTGCTTCATCCTCCCAAGTAGCTGGGACTACAGGCATCCGCCACCACACCCGGCTAATTTTTTGTATTTTTAGTAGAGACGGGGTTTCAATGTGTTAGCCAGGATGGTCTCGATCTCCTGACCTCATGATCCGCCCGCCTCTGCCTCCCAAAGTGCTGGGATTACAGGCATGAGCCACTGCACCTGGCCTCAAGATTACCTTTTTAATGTGGGGCTTTCCTTAAAGAACTTCTACCTCTTGAAGAGGAACTTGTCCTACTTTTACTCATTTACTCATTTATTCATCCTAGATTTGCCTTTTGGAACAATTTCTTAAGGTATCCCCTTAAATATTTTAAGGCATTATGTCAGATGGCATGGGGGAAGTGTGTCCACAATCTTGTGTACCCCAAATAGTTGGAAATGATCCATAAAATAGGGACTAAAAATCACTTATAAAACTGTTCCAGTACAGCTGGAAATCTCCATAGACCAGCAATAGAAGGGGATTAATGTTTGTAAGTAGGAATCAAGCCATGTGGCATGAGGTAAGGGCAGAACAAGGCTGTGTAAGAAAATACGTTGATGCAATAAAAAGATAGCAGGCCACATATTTATGTTGTACCTAAAATAAAATGTGAACTTCACAAATGCGACTGGTAATGACACGAGCAGGCATTCACAAGTACTTGATGTTTGGGGATGTGTTGGTTTTCTTTATGGCAGGTACAGACAGCTTGCAGATCACTATTTTAAATGAGTCATGATGAGGAAACTCGTGTATGTGAATAATAAAGAATTAAAATCCTATAAATGCGAGCTGGATACATAAGGCAGAAATAGAGGAAATGAAAGTGTTCCCGGAGCAAACTGAAGGGCCGGGCTGCTGCTTCTCACTGCCCAATAACGAGATGCAGATGGGGGTGGAAGAGAGTTTTTATTTCTGTAACCAGTTACAGGGAGAAGGCCTGGAAATTATCTCCAGACCAACTCAAAATTACAAAGATTTTCAGAGCTTATATACCTTCTACGCTATATGTCTATGTCTAAGTGTGCATTTATCTAAAGACATAAGTGATTAACTTTTCTTTTTTTTTTGGACGGAGTCTCACTCTGTTGCCCAGGCTGGAGTGCAGTGGCACGATCTCGGCTCACTGCAACCTCCGCCTCCTGGGCTCACCCCATTCTCCTGCCTCAGCCTCCCAAGTACCTGGGACTACAGGCATCCGCCACCATGCCCAGCTAATTTTTTATATTTTAGTAGAGACAGGGTTTCACTGTGTTAGCCGGGATGGTCTCAATCTCCTGACCTTGTGATCTGCCTGCCTCAGCTTCCCAAAGTGCTGGGATAACAGGCGTGAGCCACCGCGCCTGGCCATAAGTGATTAACTTTTCATCTGTAACTAAGGTCTGAGTCCTGAAGACCTTCTTCTGGAGACTCAGTAAATTTACTTAATCTAAATGGGTCTAAGTGCTGCAGTGATTACCCTTATCTTGTCTCCTGCTAAATTATGGAGGTTTGGGGAGTTCCTTCAGACCTCCAATAAACTTGTTTATGGAGGCCTGGGGATTTTCTTCAGACCCCAGTAAAACCTGTTTAATCCTAAATGGGTCCTGTTAAGAATTCCTTCATTATTTTATCATGCTTTGAGGCCCAGGAAAGGCCTAGGCAAATCTCTTGGTGGGCTTTTGTTACATTCCAGCCTTTGTATAAGGGCACTGACTTTTTTAGCTTTTAATATTTAACTTAACCACTCAGTACTGAAAGAGTTCTGATGGAGGACTACATTAGTAAAAACTGGCCTGCCACAAAAGTATATTCAGGTTACGGCTTTCTTTACAGGAAGGGAAGCAAATCTAGTATTAAGGCTACAAGAATAAAAAAAGTCACTTTGCATTTAATAGTAATAACTCATTCCTGAAAATCAGACATTTGCAGTAAAAATGCCAGTAGGGAACATAGTCCTCATTTTAAACAGAAAATTTTACAATTGTTCTATTTAAAATTATTATGCATTAATCCAATCTAAACCTTTCATTTTTTTTAGATATTCAGAAACTTTATTCCTTTTAATCTTATATTTTCGTGTAATTTCAGACTTAAGGAAGAATTGGAAAAATAATACAAATACCCCCTCTATACCCATCATCCAGATTACCCAAACATTTGACCATAGTTGTATAATTATTCTTTTTCTCCTTTACCATATGCATATGATTGTAATTCATGGCAGTTACTGTGTATGTGTATGTATGTGCGCTATGCTGTTCCATTAATCTCTAAATACGTCAATGGGTATTTTGAAAACAAAGGAACATACTCTTACTTAAACACAACATGTTACCCAATTAAGAAAATTAATATTGATGTAACGCTTTTTTTTTTTTTTTTTTTTTTGAGATGGAGTCTCACTCTGTCACCCAGACTGGAGTGTAGTGATGCGATCTCGGCTCACTGCAACCTCCGCCTCCCAGTCCAAGCTATTCTCCTGCCTCAGCCTACCAAGTACCTGGGACTACACGTGCCCGCCACCATGCCTGGCTAATTTTTGTATTTTTAGTAGAGATGGGGTTTCACCATATTGGCCAGGCTGGTCTCGAACTCCTGACCTTGTGATCCGCCCACCTTGGCAACCCAAAGTACTGGGATTACAGGCGTGAGCCACTGCACCCAGCTGGTAATGCTGTTTTCTAATCTGTACACATGATTCTAATTTCACCACTCATCTCTGAACAAAAACCAAAAAACTTAAAGCTGGTCCTTTTGAAAATAATCAAAATTTGAGGCCGGGCGCGGTGGCTCACGCCTGTAATCCCAGCACTTTGGGAGGCCGAGGCGGGCAGATCACGAGGTCAGGAGATCGAGACCATCCTGGCTAACACGGTGAAACCCCGTCTCTACTAAAAAATACAAAAAAATTAGCTGGGCGAGGTGGCGGGCGCCTGTAGTCCCAGCTACGCGGGAGGCTGAGGCAGGAGAATGGCATGAACCCCGGGGGACGGAGCCTGCAGTGAGCCAAGATCGCGCCACTGCACTCCAGCCTGGGTGAAAGAGCGAGACTCCTTCTCAAAAAAAAAAAAAAAAAAAAGGAAATATCAAAATTTGATATTGTCAAGACTGAAGAAGACTAAAGCTAAAAAAAAAAAAAAAAAGTAGAATCCATTAGTATAGATTCACTAGAGATTAATAAAATATAAAACACCAAAAGCTACTACATGCCGGTCATTCGAAAATTTGACATAGGTCACCTTTAGAAAAAATGCAAATGATTAACTGTTGAGTCTGAACTATGGGACAAATACTTGTCAATGCAGACAATGCATTTGAAATTCTACACCCTTTCACATGAAAGGAAGAAAAACAGTATAGAATGAGAAGAGAATTTCCTTAATCTGATAAGATGTCCACCAAAAACTTCCTATAAACATCATCATGTTAAAAATAACTTAATAATTATTTTCCCAAGAAAGTCAGGAACAGGCCAGTTAGTAAACAGTCTTCCTAACTGCTTAGTTTCCCACTGGAAATCCAACCCAATATTTGAAACCTTGGAAAATCAGGCAGTTTCCATAACTCCTAAGTTTGCTTACTCAGCAGTAAAATGGGGATAATACTACTTATTTCAGTGGGTTGCTGAAAGTATTAACTTTGCCAAGTGAACCACTCGGAAAGTGCCCTACACATACATCATGATGAAGCTGTCTAGGGTCAATGAAACCATCTCGTTGTCTGCGGTGTTATCCCAGCTTTTTGTTTCACGGCCAAGAAAATTTAGGAGTGTGGACACCAAGAGTAAGATTGGAGCAAAAGAGGAAAGCTCTCTGCAGCAGAGAGGGGGCCCGAGAGGGTTGCCATTTTACAGTTAAACACAAAAGCTTTTCTAAGAAATTTCCCTTATCTGTGTAGCTATCTGTGTAACTGTCCCCATCTGTGCAGCTGCAGGCCTGTCTCAGCCAAGCCTCCCCCTTATGCAAGTGCCCACGGAGTCCCCACTGTGTACATGTCTGTAGAAGCGGAGGAAACTTTCCTGGGAGCCTGCTGATTACACAAAGAACAAAGGCATTTCTGCGTTAGGCCTCGCTCCCTTATCTGTGCAGCTGCAGCTTGATTTTTCAGGCTGTTTAAAAGAATTTTAGTATGGACCTGCCTTAACTTTTTTTTTCTCCTTTCTCCTCTCTCAGTGATAGTCCTGTAAAGGGTGACTGTCCTGATCATTGTATCCTTCAGCCTGATTTTAACCCATCCTTGTTAACATGGTGATAAGTTCCTGGAACCTGAATAACTAGGATGGAAATAATATTGCAGTCTTAAACAATTGATGTATATTGCCAAATTGCATCTTGCAGCAATTGCTGTAATTTATAATTATAATTTATAACATTAATGTTAACTATAATTTATGACACTATAATTTAAACACTTACAACAATTTAATGTTATAGTTTATAATGTTAATTATAACTTGTTTCTTCCACATGTTCACCCTTCCAATTAAGTAATAATTAATGTAATAATTTTCTAATAAAATACATATATTATAAATTGGTATAATTATGTTATAATTAATAACATGGCTCTAGACCCTTCACCCTCTTGGGCTTATATATTTTCTTAATAAATTGACTCTAGCTTGTCAGTCTTCCACCTAAGTTGCCTGCTCCAGATGGTTTTTCTTTCCTGTATCACTGTTGTTGTATCTTAGGGAATGTCATGTTTCCTGGTTTTCAAGGTGATTTGTATCCTGCCTAATGATGACAAACGTAGATATGACAGCATAAAAAGATACCTATGTACCAAATGCCCGATTCCAAGCCAATGTGTGGTGAAAAAGACCTTAGAAAAAGTCCAGGCAAGGACCATCGTCACCAAGATTGCCCAGCAGATGACTTGCAAGATGGGAGGAGCCCTCTGGAAAGTGGAGACAGACGTATGTTGTATTTCATTGACTTCATTTAATTTACGTCTAATAAAACTTAAGATTCTCTTAATTGTTAATGCTTAAATTTTGCTCACGTTCTAACTCCATTACCTTTTCAAAAAAAAAAAAAACTTAAGGTACAAAGAACAATGTTCGTTGGCATTGATTGTTTCCACGATATCGTAAATCGACAGAAATCGATAGCAGGATTTGTTGCAAGTACCAATGCTGAATTAACAAAGTAAGTAAGCTCTGGTAGACATTGTTTAGTTGGTAGCTGACTGTGGACCAAATAGAAAAGATGAACCTAATTAATACTTGTTAACTCCAGAGGTTGGGAATTTGACAGATGAGTTATTCTTAGTCATGTGGTCTCCTGATTTTTCTGGCAAAGTTATGTTCTCAGAACATTTTGCATGGTTGGCTGGCTCTACATAATTTTCCATTGCTGCCTAACATACCACAAACGTGGCAGTTTATGACAATGCCCGTCTCTATCTGCACAGTTCTTCTGATCAGACACCTGGTAGTTCACAGCTCTCAGGACCTTACAAGGCATAAATAAAGGTGTCAGCCAAGCCACATTATCATCTGGAGGCTTGACAGCCCTCCCCTTCCAAGCTCATGTCATTGTGGCTGAATCCATTTCTTTGTAGTTAGATGACAGAGGTCCCTGGTTTGTGTTTTTTTTTTTTTTGTCGTTGTTTTTTGTTGTTGTTGTTGGCTGTCAGCTGCAGGCCAGTCTTGATTTCTCTCATGTAGCAAACCCCTCTCCATCTTCCAACCAGCCATGGTACATTGAGCCCTTGTTCTGTTTTGAATCTGACCTCCTCTTTGGCCATCAGCCAGAAAAAACATACCTGCTTTTAAAGGAGTTCATGTAATTACAAATGACCCATTTGGAAAATTGTTATCATAAAGTCAATGGAGCCATATAGCATAACATAATCACAGGGGTGATATCCTGCCATAATCACAGGCTCCAGGGATTAGAACAGGTAGAATTCTGCCTACCATAGGCTCTGATCAGTACATGTCTTAAATGGAGATAACTAATACATAGTGAAATAGTTCAGATGTACATGAGTAAAGAGACATGGAAACATAATTAGTCGCCAGAGATCTGTAAGTACAGGATCTTGTCTTTCTATACGTGCACATGATGTACTTCCAAAAGATGTGTGTCTATATTCTATGCTCTCCTTTTCTCCCAGGGCCCTTTTACTTTCTGTTCTCAGAGTAGAAACCACACTGCACCTTGAAATACGTTTGCAGTCTTAAGTTTGCAGTCCTTTGCACATTACTTGATGTATGTCCATTGCAAATTACCTCTGTTTAATAATGATTGTGGCCCACTAGGTGTATAATTCAGGAATATCTTTAAAGGAAGATCCATCTTTATTTCCATAGATGATGACTTTTTTCCAGTCATATTCTGCTTCAATATGATAACACTATTTTGCTCTACTTTTTGTTTGAAAATAGTGTTGCAATCATAGGGAAAAATTATACTTTCAATTATTCAACAGATGCTTTTTTCAAGTAATACTTATTTTAAATAGTGTAAAATCTGCTTTCCAATCAAAGAAAAACTTCCAAAAAATTATGAAAATAGCCAATACCACTGAGTGCGGTGGCTCACGCCTGTAATCCCAGCACTTTGGGAGGCTGAGGCGGGCAGATCACAAGGTCAGGAGATCGAGACCATACTGGCTAACACGGTGAAACCCCATCTCTACTAAAACAAAATACGAAAATTAGCCAGGCATGGTGGCGGGCTCCTGTAGTCCCAGCTACTCAGGAGGCTGAGGCAGGAGAATGGCATGAACCTGGGAGGTGGGGCTTGCAATGAGCCGAGATCACGCCACTGCACTCCAGCCTGGGGTGAGACAGTGAGACTCTGTCTCAAAAAAAAAAAAAAAAAAGAAAAGAAAAGAAAAGAAAAATAGCCAATACCTTGAACAAAGAGAAACACACATAGCTAAGTAAATATTACAATTACATACTCCAAACCCAAGAAAGCAGAGACCATCATGAGCCAAATCATTCTTGGAGCTGTCAACAGATTTTTCTGAGTGGCTACCATGTTCAGATGCTGACACTGGCAGTGAAAATGTGGAGCCAAGACACCTGGTCATACTCTGTGGATTAAATCCTAGTAAGAAGAGGCAGGCAGGCAGATACATCCCAATGTCAGGCGGTCAGATGGGGTTACTGTGAAGTAAACAAGAATGCGGTAAGGGGATAGAAACTTGAGATAGCATACAATTTTACTAGATATATTGAAGTTGTGACAACAGCTGCCACCATTCCAAAGCAAACCCCTTCCTCAGTGAGGGGGAACATGGAGGTGCCACTGTTGAGGGTGTTGATCCCAAAGCAGGAACCAGGGGGAGCACAGGGATTTCATTTTATTGCATTCCCCCATAGGCGAAACTACAGTCGTCTTGTACAATAAAGCATGATTAATTTGTAGTAATGTGAATAAATGCTTCCATTCTACTTGACTATTCGTATGCACTCAAAATTTTCTAAAATGCCTAAGATATCAAAAGAGACCAATACTTTGATCTCTGTAGAGATACGAATTGATGCTAAAATGTCCTTAACTACTCATAGTAATATTTTTTGCCCATAGATTAATGCAGACTCAAATGAGATTTTAAGAATCTTGTTTTCCAAACTGGTGGTTTTTCTGTGAACAGGTGGTACTCTCAATGTGTCATCCAGAAAACAGGAGAAGAGCTTGTGAAAGAGCTGCAGATCTGCTTGAAAGGTCAGTGTCTTGTAGCGGTCAGGGAACCCGACACTATACAAGTAGTTCTCCACCAATGGACATATCGCCTCCAGAGGACACTTGGTAATGACTGAACCTTTAGTTTTTGGTGTCACAACTGGGGTGGAGGTGCTACTGGCATTGAGTCTAGTGGGTAGAGGACAAAGATGCTGCTAAACATCCTACCATGCATAAGTTACCCCACCTCCACCACCTCCACCACAGATTCTCTGGATCAAAACTTCCATAGTGCTGTTGTTGAGGAACCCCAGAATAGACAGGACTTAAGCAGTAAAATTGCCCTGAAAGCTGCAGTGTTGAAAGGTAGACCTAGAATTTGTCAAAAGCAGCAAAGGCTAGTTTGTTCCAAGTGACGGTTTATTTACACAAGTTTCTGATTTCCTCTCAGCTGCCCTGGATGTCTGGTGTAAAAACGAATCATCGATGCCACGTTCTGTTATTGTGTATCGGGATGGAGTGGGAGATGGTCAGCTTCAAGCATTGCTTGACCATGAAGCGAAAAAGATGTCGACCTACTTAAAAACCATCTCTCCTAACAAGTAGGTTGTATTAATTGTAATGTGTAGTGACTCATGCCTGTAATCCCAGCACTTTGGGAGGTTAAGGTGGGCAGATCACTTGAGCCCAGGAGTTCAAAACCAGCTTGGGCAACATAGTGAGATCCTATCTCTACAAAAAATGAAAAAATTGGCCGGGCGCAGTGGCTCACGCCTGTAATCCCAGCACTTTGGGAGGCCAAGGAGGGTGGATCACCTGAGGTCAGGAGTTCGAGACCAGCCTGACCAACATGGAGAAACCCTGCCTCTACTAAAAATACAGAAAAATTAGCTGGGTGTGGTGGCGCACGCCTGTAATCCCAGCTACTCGGGAGGCTGAGGCAGGAGAATCGCCTGAACCCAGGAGGCGGAGGTTGCAGTGAGCTGAGATCGCACCATTGCATTCTAGCCTGGGCAACGAGTGAAACTCCATCTCAAAAAAAAAGAAAAAAAAATGAAAAAATTAGCTGAGCATGGTGTTGTGTGCCTGCAGTCCCAGCTACTCAGAAAGCTGAGGTGGGCAGGTCACTTGAGCCTAGGAGCACTGCACTCATACCTGGGTGACACAGTGAGACCTTGTCTCAAAAAAATTGTACTGTGCAGATTTTAGCTCTACATTTTAGTCTTTGAAAAAAAAAACTGATGTTTTTTAGGGGAAAACACCAATACAATGTGTGATGAGAGTAGGAGCTTGATATAAATAGTGGCTTTTGTGGATGGGTGGGGGAGTGCGGGGAAGACCCTTCTGCTTTGATATTGCTTTCCACACCCAAGTCAGAATGCAAAGCAGAATTGGACCTGGCAGTAGCAGACCGCTTCCACCACAGTTCCAGTGAATCTTCCTGCTTTCAAGTCTTGCTGTGGGAGGGCTTGTTAACGTCAGATACTCACAGAAATCCATGAACGGCCCGGCGTGGTGGCTCATGCCTGTAATCCCAGCACTTTGGGAGGCCGAGGCAGGCGGATCACTTGAGGTCAGGAGTTTGAGACCAGCCTGGCCAACATAGCAAAACCCCATCTCTACTAATAAAAATACAAAAATTAGCCAGGCGTGGTGGCTTACACCTGTAATACCAGCTCCTTGGGAGGCTGAGCCATGAGAATCACTTGAACCTGGGAGAGGGAGGTTGCAGTGAGCCGAGATCACACCACTGCACTCCAGCCTGGGGGACAGAGTGAGACTCCATCTCAAAAAAAGAAATCCATGAACGTAGCCTGCCAATAGTTCACACTTATCCTTCTTTTATCCTGGACTTTTGTCCAGGTGGTGGAGGAGCCAGCTGGAGGGGATCTCCAGCCCTAAGCCTTACAAAACCTACAAAACTCCACTTTTGTAAAAACTCCTGTTTCCTGAGGGCCCATTGCTCAGCAGGGATTGTAGGAATGATCCCAAAGTTGTGAGGAAGGGACCCTTCCCCTGGGATGTGGGTGGCTATGAATAAATACCTCCTCATTTACTGCTTTAATCGGGCACATGGAGCTTAGACAGTAAAATCAGGGTGTAAGGAGGGCTGCTGTCCATTCTTCATAGGTCCTAAATGTAAAGCAGATGTTTGAATACACTGTGTACTTCTGAGGTAAGACTGAGTAAACATAGTGACACTCATCCTGATTTTTTAAAGTTTCACTCTAGCTTTCATTGTGGTGAAGAAACGAATAAACACTAGATTTTTTCTTAAACATGGAAGCCATTTTCAAAATCCACCTCCAGGAACAGTTATTGATGTAGAGTTGACTAGGAATGAATGGTAAGCCACCTGTATTTTTTGCAGCTGGTTCTATAATTTTCTCAATTTCCTTCGGTTCAACACAATCACTTAATTCCAATAACTTTACCTTAAAGCATTGCTGATTCTTTAGAACTAATTTGGTCTGTTTTTTTACTATTGGGCAGAGATTCCTCATTTGAATATAGAAATTGTGATTAGTCTTCTGGTTGTCGAATTTTCTTCATCAAACTTTTGTAAATGTCTGTGACCACATAAGAGTCAACTTCAGTGTGGCCCTAAAACCCTTTAAATTATGAATACAAAAGATAGCAAGTGATGTTTATATTGACGATTTGGAGTCATCACAAATCAAATTATATTGACTATATCACGACCATCAAAATGTTTATGCAATAGTCTGAGAGGTAGGTAGGTATCTATCTATCTATTTGATGGAATCTTGCTCTGTTGCCCAGGCTGGAGTGCAGTGGTGTAATCTCGGCACACTGCAACCTCTGCCTCCCAGGTTCAAGCAATTCTTCTGCCTCAGCCTCCCAAGTAGCTGGGCTTACAGGTGCCTACCACCACGTCCGGCTAGTTTTTTGTATTTTTAGTAGAGACGCGGTTTCACCATGTTGGCTAGGCTGGTCTCGAACTCCTGACCTCAAGTGATCCACCCACCTTGGTGGCCCAAAGTGCTGGGATTACAGGCATGAGCCACCATGTCCAGCCAGAGGTTTCTATTTTTAAAATATCTTTCTGCTTTAAAACAGCAGTGTGGGGCTGGGCACGGTGGCTCACACCTGTAATCCCAGCACTTAGGGAGGCCAAGGCGGGCGGATCACGAGGTCCAGAGATCAAGACCATCCTGGCTAACACGGTGAAACCCCGTCTCCACTAAAAATACAAAAAATTAGCCGGGCATGGTGGCGGGCGCCTGTAGTCCCCGCTAGTCGGGAGGCTGAGGCAGGGGAATGGTGTGAACCGGGGAGGCGGAGCTTGCAGTGAGCAGAGATCATGCCACTGCACTCCAGCCTGGGTGACAGAGTGAGACTCCCTCTCAAAACAAAAACAAAAACAAAACAGCAGTGTGAAAAAAGAAACCAGTTTCTTTTATGTGAAACATTTTGTACGACACTTATCCTAAGAACCTGAACGAAGAAATGATGTGTTCAGAAAGTAGTACTGAATAGGCTACAAAATAGTTTCATATAGTCAGCTCTGTTGTTCATGGACACAAGGAAGTAATTCCAAACAGTAATTTAGAAGTCTTTTTCTTGTTATGAGGATGCAAGCCATTATAAGTTAGAGCCAACCTTTAAGACACTAAGATTAGATACAACTTCCAGAAGATGAAATGGTTAGAGACATTCTATATAAAAATGTATTGAGATAAGAAAAGATATAAAAAGGAATAAAGGCCATAAGAATGTCTAATAAAAAGGTCAATTTGTATTTGAATATCTAACAAACATGAATATCGTCAAAATGAAGAAAAATCAGTGGAAGGGTTAAAGAGAAGGTTAGACATAAAACAAATTGTTAACTGGAACATATGTTCACAAAATTCCCATAATGCAGTGGAGAGCTATAAAGATATGGAAGATATGAAAAAATGTTTAGAAAAAGTAAGGCAAAATAAGATTTGCTCTATACCAAATAGAAGTTTCAGCAGTAGATAAGATATGATGGGGGTGTGGTGGGGTGGAGCAATATTCAAAGAGAAAGTCTGAGATTCTGAATCCTCAGATTGAAGAATAACAAGATTGAGCAAAGATCAATAAAAGTTCACACTTAGAAATGTTATAGTGAAACTTCAGTAGGCATAAGAAAGTTCAAAAGCAACCACAGGAATAATATATTTACAAACAATAAAAATCACATTCAGCAAGAGTAGAAACCAGAATACTATGAAGTATCTTTAAAATGCTTAAAAATAGCCATCAAGCTAGAATTTGATACCCAGCTAACTTATCAAGGGTGACAGTGAAATACAAACATGCTCAGTTAGTACATACACAGTATATACATTAACAGATCCACCAGGTACTCACTGAGAGAGGTACCCAAAAAGACTGTATTTTAGGAAGAAGGAAATCGAATAGTTAAGGGAGAATGAAATGCAAGAAGCAATTCTGATCACTTACAATGGAGTATAGAAAAGCCTTGATTTCATAAATGACAATTTATAGGGTATATTAAAACAAGACCGAAAATACTGGATATAGCACTTACACAGAAAAGGAGTTATGAGGTCAAAGTATACACTAAGATTCTTTAGTTATTAGGGAAAATGATAAAGCTTCTGCTGCTTTATACTTAAGTCAATTATACAAATGAAAGACTTACTTGAAACCACAGTGGAAATAATGATATTCATACCAAGAGTTGAGGAGAAATGAAGTAAAATGAAGGAAAGGCAAAAACATTTGATCAATCTAGTATAAGGCAGGAAAGGATTAAAGGATGGAGCAAATAAAAAGTATCATAAAGTACAACATAAGATTGTACACATAAAAATAAATTCAATATTTATTACACATAGATCAATCTTACCGGTTGTATTGTTTAAGAAGTTTAAGGCCGGGCACGGTGGCTCACGCCTGTAATCCCAGCACTTTGGGAGGCCGAGGCGGGTGGATCACGAGGTCAGGAGGTAGAGACCATCCTGGCTAACACAGTGAAACCCCGTCTCTACTAAAAATATAAAAAATTAGCCGGGCATGGTGGCAGGCGCCTGTAGTCCCAGCTACTCAGGAAGCTGAGGCAGGAGAATGGCGTGAACCCAGGAAGAGGAGCTTGCCGTGAGCCAAGATTGCATCACTGCACTCCAGTCTGGGCGACAGAGCCAGACTCCACCTAAAAAAAAAAAAAAAAAATAGTTTAAATATAGTCCAGTGATTCTCAGCGAGGCAGCAGGCCTTTATCCAGGATCTCCGAATAGAATTATCTACGGCCATATCAGATCAAATGTGCCAATCTTGTTTCTTCCTCTAGGTTTCAGTGCATGTACTTGAAGGCAAAATCCCGTGAGAGTTACTGTCTGTGTCAGTGATTTAATTGTCTTCTACAGATTTGATTTCTCAAATCGTTGTTTATCAGTTAGACGGGTTTCTAAATGTAAAGGAAACTTAGTCTATAGATTTTTGTAAGCTATTATACTAAATGTTTTCATTTCAGATATTAGGTTTACTATACCCTCTTTCTAAAATGAGCCGATACCCACATGTCCTATATTTCCAGGTATGACTTTTTTATTGTGAGTCAGTCTGTGCAAGATGGGACTGTTACCCCCACTCATTATAACGTCATCTATGACACGATTGGCTTGAGCCCAGATACAGTACAGCGTTTAACATATTGTCTATGCCACATGTATTATAATTTGCCAGTAAGTACTTTTTGTTACTTTTTTCTTCAGATTTTTTAAATGTACTATTCAAGATTGAACAATGTTGGACCTCTGAATTGGCTTCTGTGAATTTAAATTTAGGGAAAGTAGATGTAAAGTGAAAAAAACTTAGTTGTATGTTTTTTTTTTTTTTTTCCTACTAAAGGGCATCATTCGAGTTCCAGCGCCTTGCCACTATGCCCACAAGCTGGCTTACCTTGTGGGGCAGTCCATTCACCAGGAACCGAATCGTTCCCTGTCAACCCGTCTCTTTTACCTTTGACCTGTAGAAGACCACCTGATGTGATAATGAAACCACAATGTGTAAGCCTGTCTTCTTTTTGAAGCAGGATGTCTGAAATATTTTCCTAGGTCCATAGCTTTAAATTCTCATCGTTTTTGATTGGACACGGGAGAGATTCAGAGTGATATGTTCTACTCTCAATACTACCACCGACTGATTTTTCCAGAGAGGAGAACTGACAGGGTTTGGCTTGCAGGTTCCCTTTCAAATATGTGACAGAGATCTCATAGCTAAACATGACTAAACATTTTCCACCCCAAGCGGGGCCACTCTAATAATTGAAAAGACTGGGCATTCGTCACTCAGAGAGTACATCTGTGAACAAGTAAACCCCACTTCGAAAACTACATCTACTTTATTTTTGAAACTTTTTTTCGTTAAAAGTACAGGAAAGGAAGACATAAAAGTAACAACACTGAATTTCTGTTTAATATTTTGTATTTAGAATTAACCTATTACTGATGAGCTACATAGGAAGCATTGTGTTATTCCTTGTACTGGGGTGGGAATTTGGATGTATTTTTGGTGGAAAGGTCATAGGGAAAGCTTGATTATGCCTGTAATCCCAGCACTTTTGGAAGCCCGAGGCGAGTGGATCACCTGGGGTCATGAGCTTCAGACGAGCCTGGCCAATATGGTGAAACCCCGTCTCTACTAAAAATACAAAAATTAGCCAGGTGTGGTGGTGGGTGCCTGTAATCCCAGCTACTCGGGAGGCTGAGGCAGGAGAATCGCTTGAATCCGGGAGGCAGAGGTTTCAGCGAGCCGAGATCATGCCACAGCACTCCAACCTGGGCAATAGAGTGAGACTGTGTCTCAAAAACAAAACAAAACAAAAGATTGGCAGCTTAGGAACACAAACATTTGGTTACTTTTTCCACAAAGAAGGAAAACTAAGCTTTGTTAATGAATTTGTTTAATTCATTCTATTGCACGGTCCCAGTATATTATGTTAGCCGTATCATAATCAGAAGTCTTCAGTAAGTTATTTAAGTGAAGCTATTATGTTTTTCTTGAAAGCGGACTTTTTTCTCTCCACCTAAAATTATCCTTAATTAGACTCAGGAAACAACGGGGTTTTTTTTCTTGTTGTTGATGTTGATTTTTTATATGCAGTCTTGCTCTGTCACCCAGGCTGGGGTACAATGGCGTGATCTCAACTCACTGTAACCTCTGCCTCCAAAGTGGTTGAACCAAGGAGGTTCAAGCGATTCTCCTGCCTTAGCCTCCCAAGTATCTGGAACTACAGGCATGTGCCGCCACACCTGGCTAATTTTTGTATTGTTAGTAGAGACGGGGTTGTGTCATGTCGGCCATGCTGGTCTCAGACTCCTGACCTCAAGTGATCCACCCGCCTCAGCCTCCCAAAGTGCTGGGATTACAAGTGTGAGCCACCGCGCCTGGCCTTGTTTTGTTTTCTTATACTCATAGAGTGTTATTCTGGGGGTGGGTGTAGGGGTGGGGATTAACTTCAAATATACAAGAAAAGGTATATTTGGAAACATAATTGCTTGATTATATATTAGGTTTACAATTTGAACTAGTCTTATAAGAAATAAAATGGAAAGACTTCAGAAAATACATTGTAACCTGGGTAATGTCCTCCTGAGCAGTTATTGCCAACAGCAATAAACATTGAGATGGGTCTGAAATTTAAGAAATGCTAAGACAACATGTTCTTAAGTTAGAATATGATTTATAATCAATTTCTAGAAGTCTAGAAAAGATCTCTTGGAAAGAACAAACTGAAAGTAGGTATTAAAACTTTCTGAATGTTTATAAATACATCATTTATTCCTAACACTATTAAATTTAAGATGATGTGATTCAATAGTTATTCATGTTAAAATCAATGATTTTAACATGAATTAAACATGATTCACTCTTGTTATTTTTAAAATGTTTTTAGCCTTCCTAATATACTAATTTGTTGCTTTTCTAAGATAACTAGAAATACTGCTGTGACCAGGGAAATATCCAATTAGCCTATTAGTTCTTTATAAATTGGGTGAAGGAAGCTTGGTATTCAATATTTCCAAGACAAGTCTCATTTCAGAGGCTTACAGATAAAAATGTCTGTAATGTATCACAACACCTAAGTCTCACATTGTTGAGCCGGGGTTGGGAGTGCTAATTAAAGGTCTGTCAGGGCTGGGCGCGGTGGCTCATGCCTGTAATCCCAACACTCTGGGAGGCCGAGGTGAGTGAATCACTTGAGCTCAGGAGCTCAAGACCAGCCTGGCCAACATGGTGAAACCCTGTCTCTACTAAAAATATAAAAATTAGCTGGGCATGCTGGCACATACCTGTAATCCCAGCTACTTGGGAGGCTGAGGCAGGAGAATCCCTTGAACCTGGGAGGCAGAGGTTGAAGTGAGGCAAAATTGCACCGCTGCACTCCAGCCTGGGTGACAGAGTAAGACTCCATCTCAAAAAAAAAAAAAAATCCATAAGAAATCCATTTGGCCTATGATGTAGCAATACGATAATTCAAAAGATGAACTTGACTCTGGCAATAACAAAAACACCATATCGATCTTTGCACTGAATACAGCTCAAAGCTGGACAAAATATTAGAATGTTGAACCGCATCAAAGTGTTAGAAATAAAATGCTTGTTCCCTGGTGCCACAAAGGAATAGCACTCAAACATAAATTTAATTTTCTCAGCAAGGCAGTTTTTATTTTCTGCAGAAACGGTGCTCATTGCAGATGGAACCATAGTGAGAGCACACCTGGACAGGGGAAGAGAAGGAGTTCTTACTCCTCATGCAGGTGGCCCCTACTGCTGTGTCGTTCCCTTATTGGTTATGGTTGGACCACACAGTCTAAGCTAATTCCAATTGGCTGTTTTTTAAAAAGAGCAGGAGTACAAGCTGGAGTGGTGGGGTGAGTAGTTTGGTGGGGAGGAAGGTTAGGAACAGGTAACTAAAGATGACTGAGGTCAGAGCAAGTGACCAGGGGTGAGTCAGGACAGAGCAGGTGACCAGGGGAACAGACGCGAACTACTGATTAAGACTGGTGTGAAAGTTGTTTACCAAAACTAGAAGCAAGTGGGCAAAGGGAACCGGGAAGTTAAACTTTAAAATGGAGAATCTAAGAGAGCTGAACACAGTGACATACTGATTCTTTGAAGAGAAACTTGGGGTTCACTATATTTAACAAAAGGGATGGGAAAGCAGAGAAAACAGTGCCAACATCTGGCAGAAGGAAATCCAGGAATATGACCCTGGTATTTGGGACTGCTTCTTATGCCACAGATTCTGGAACAAGCCATTGAGTGAGAAGTCAGGTCTGTTTTGACATTTGTGAGTCTGTTTGAAAAAAAAATACTGAAGTCCAGTAGCAGCATGGAGGGTTGTAGGTAACTTGCACACTCTGGTTTGAGACCCTCAGGGATATAGTGTAGTAAGGAGCTTGACAAAGATAAGGCTTCCCAGGACAGAGCCCGCCTTTAAACCACCTGGATCGTTAATACCCCACAGTCATCAGCCAGAAGCAAACAGTCTCTCTGCAGGATACTAACATCTTTGTCATCAATCTAACATTTCCATGCAATATATGGTACTTGTTCAACAACCAATATAAGAGGACAATAAGACAAAGCTGAGGGAAACAAGACAACAGAAATAGAACCATAGGTGCTCAAGTCATGTGAGTTATCAACAGTATTCCAAGAGGTAAAATTTAAATGTTGAGCAAGCGGGGAGGGACAGCATTAGGAGATGTACCTAATGCTAAATGACAAGTTAATGGGTACAGGAAATCAACATGGCACATGGATACATATGTAACAAACCTGCACATTGTGCACATGTACCCTAAAACCTAAATTATAAAAAAAAAAAAAAAAAGAACCAATTTGGAGATTCCAAAAGTGAAAAACGTAACAAATAACTCAGGATGGGTATAGCAGCATGTTTGACACCACTTAAGGAAAGAATCAATGAAACGGAAGGTAGGTCATGGGAGAGGCTTCTTGGCCTGGGCTGTGATTATATGGGTGGTTATTTGGTGATTAACTGATGTGTTCACCTATTGGTACATTCTTCTGTTGTAGTGTAGCATGCTTCACAATAACTATACTGATAAACAGGAAAACTGAGCTCTGCGCCTGCTTTGACACAAATTTATGATGCAAATTCATGTAAATATGTACCTAGATATCCTGGTACACAAGAGGGTGGAGTAGTGGCTTCCAAGAGATTATTTTGATCTCAGAGTGCATTTGACAATGTATGGACACATTTTTGGTTCACAACTTGGGTGGGGAGATGCTAGTGGTGTCTAGTGGGTAGAGGCCAGGGATGCAGCTCACCATCCTGCCATGCATAAAACAGCCCTCCCACCACAAGGAATTCTACAGCTCAAAATGTCAATAGTGCCAGAAAACCCTGAATCAGAGAAACTCTCATCTATAAGAAGGAAGTTGAAGGGATGTTCACCACCACTGTATTTTCATTCAATTTTTAAAGTTACATACAGTGAAATTCAATCTTTTAGATGTATAGATCCATGAGTTTTGACAAATGCATACAGTCATGTATCCACCACCACAGTTAAGGTGCAGGACAGTTCCATCAACTCTGAGTTCCCTCGTGCTGCTCCTTTGTAGTGCTCAGGAGCTGCTCCTTTGTAGTGCTCGGGAGTTGGAGGCAACCTAGGTGTCCATGATTACAGGAGTATGTGAGCAGCAGCCAGATGTCATGAACTGGGTGTGCACGTAGAAACGAAGAGCTTTGGACAAGTGTGCTGGCTCATGCCTGTAATCCGAGCACTTTGGGAGGCCGAGGTGGGTGGATCACCTGAGGTCAGGAGTTCGAGACCAGCCTGGCCAACATGGTGAAACCCCATCTCTACTAAAAATACAAAAATTAGCCAGGCGTGGTGGTGGGCACCTGTAATCCCAGCTACTCGGGAGGCTGAGGCAGGAGAATCGCTTGAACCCAGGAGGCGGAGGTTGCAGTGAGCCGAGATCGCGCCACTGCACTCCAGCCTGGGAGACAGAGTGAGACTCCGTCTCAAAAAAAAAAAAAAAAAAAAAAAAATTTAGCCGGGCGTGGTGGCGGGCGTCTGTAGTCCCAGCTACTTGGGAGGCTGAGGCGGGAGAATGGCGTGAACCCGGGAGGTGGAGCTTGCAGTGAGCCAAGATAGCGCCACTGCACTCCAGCCTGGGCTACAGAGCGAGACATCATCTCAAAAAAAAAAAAGTCGACTGCTCATGTCCAGGAGGATAAAGGGCACACATTTTAGTCCAGGTCACACACAAAGCCTTCACAATCAAACCCTACTTATACCCAAACGCCCACCTCCATCTCCCACTACTCTTCCCCCATCTTAACTTTTTTTTTTTTTTTTTTTTTTTTTTTTGAGACGGAGCCTTGCTCTGTTGCCCAGGCTGGAGTGCAGTGGTGCGATCTTGGCTCACTGCAACCTCCGCCTCCTGGGTTCAAGCGATTCTCCTGTGTCAGCCTCCCGAGTAGTTAGGATTACAGGCGCCCACCACCATGCCCGGCTAATTTTTGTATTTTTAGTAGGGATGGGGTTTCACCATATTGGCCAGGCTGGTCTCGAACTCCTGACCTCGTGATCCACCCGCCTCGCCCTCCCAAAGTGCTGGGATTACAGGAGTGAGCCACCGCACCCAGCCTTTAACCATATTTTAACCATAATTTTACCTGACCCTCAAACATTCTCAGTCCTTTCATGATTTGCAGTTTCCAAATGTAGTTTGTTTCTGATAAAGTATTTTATCCCATTCTGTGTATTGTCTTTTAACTGACTTAGTAGAGTCCTTTTATACACAAAAGGTTTAAATTTTGATGAAGTCCAATTTATTTTTTCTTTTGTTGCCTGTGCTTTCAGTGCCACAGTGAAGAAATTATTGCCAAATCCAATGCTATGAAGCTTGTCCCCCATGTTTTCTTCTAAGAATTGTAGAGTTTTAGCTCTTACACTTAGATCTCTGATCCACTTTGAGTTATGGTTATATGGTGTTAGGCAATGCATCATCTTCATTCTTTTCCATGTGGATATCCTGTTTACCCAGCACCGTTTGCTGAAAAAGACTATTCTTTCTGTCTTGAATGGTCTTGGCATCCTGTGGAAAATCATTTGACCACGTATGTTAGGGTTTATCTCTAGGTTCCCTATTCTATTACATTGGTCTATATTTCTGTCCTTACAAAAGTCCCATATTGTTTTGATTACTGTAGTTTTGAAGAAATTAGGAAGTATAAATCTTTGGTTGTCTTTTTAAAGATTGTTTTGGCTATTCGGGGTCCCTGGTGACTCTATATTAGTTTTTGGATGGGTTTTTCTATTTCTGCAGAAAGCACTGTTGGGATTTGGATAGGCGTTGCATTGAATCTAGAGATCACTTTAGGTAGTACAGCACTGTCATTTTAACAATAGTCAGTCTTCCAAACCATAAACGTGTTGCCTTTCCATTTATTTATGTCTTCTTTCATTTCCTTCAGCAATGTTTGTAGTTTTCAGTTTACACAGGTTTCATCTCCTTGGTTAAGCTAATTCTTAAGTATTTTCTTCTCTTTGATGCTAATGTAAACATAATTTTTCTTAATTTCCTTTTGAATTGTTCACTGCTTGTTTATAGAATTCCAACTGATTTTTGTGTATTGAATTTGTACACAACAATTTTGATGAATTCCTTTATTAGTGCTAACTGTGTTTTTTTGGTGGAAATTAAAAATTTCTACATATAAGATTATGTTATCTTGAATACAGATTTTTTTTTTTTTTTTGAGATGGAGTTTCGCTCTTGTGGCCCAGGCTGAAGTGCAATGGCGTGATCTCAGCTCACTGCAAACTCTGCCTCCTAGGTTCAAGTGATTCTCCTGCCTCAGCCTCCCAAGTAGCTAGGACTACAGGTGTCTGCCACCATGCCCAGCTAATTTTGTATTTTTTTTTTTTTTTTTTTTACTAGAGACGGGGTTTCACCATGTTGATCAGGCTAGTCTCGAACTCCTGACCTTAAGTGATCCACCTGCCTTGGCCTCCCAAAGTGCTGGAATTACAGACATGAGCCAACATGTCTGTAATCAAATAGAGATATTTTTATTTCTTTTCCAATTAGGATACTTTTGAATTATTTCTATTTCTTTTCTTTTTTTTTTTTTTTTTTTTTTTTTGTTGAGACAGAGTCTGGCTCTGTCGCCCAGGCTGGAGTGCAGTGGCACAGTCTTGGCTCACTGCAAGCTCCGCCTCCCGCGTTCATTCCATTCTCCTGCCTCAGCCTTCCAAGTAGCTGGGACTACAGGTGCCCGCCACCGTGCCCGGCTAATTTTTTGTATTTTTAGTAGAGACGGGGTTTCACCGTGGTCTCGATCTCCTGACCTCATGATCCGCCCGCCTCGGCTTCCCAAAGTGCTGGGATTACAGGCGTGAGCCACTGCGCCTGGCCGAATTGTATCTATTTCTTACCTAATTACTCTGGCTGGGACTTCCAATACTACACTAAATAGAAAAAGTGGGGTTAATTTCCAACATATATAAGAAACTCCTACAAATCAATAGCAAAAATACACCAACAAACCAATTAAAAATGAGCTAAAGACTTCTTCAAAAATGGCATACAAATAGCCAACAGGCATATAAAAAATGCTCAACATTCACTAATTATCAGGAAAACGCAAACAAAATCCCACAATGAAATATCACCCCACACCTATCAGTATTACGTTTTTTAAAAAAAAACAAATAACAAGTGCTGGCAAATATATGGAGAAATTGGAACTCTTTTATGCTGCTGGTGAGGATGCAAAATGGTGCAGCTGCTATGTAAAACAGTATGGAGCTTCTTTAAAAAGTTAAAAATAGAACTACAAAATGATCTAGCAATTCTATTTCTGGGTATTTATCCAAAATTGAAATCGGCATCTCAAAGAGATACCTACACTTCTATGTTCATGAGTTCTATTCACAATAGTTAAGATACAGAAAGAAACTAATGTTCTCAGTGGATGCATGGATAAAGACAACATGGTGTACACATCCAATGGAATATTATTCAGCCTTTTAAAATCAAGAAATTCTGCAATATGCGACACATGGATGAACCTTGAGGACATTACCCTAGGTGAAGTAAGCCAGTTACAGAAGGACAAATACTGCATAGTTCCAATTATATTAGGTATCTAAGATGATCAAATACATAGAATCGATGAGTGGATTGGTGGTCGCCAGGGACTGGGGGAAAAGGAAAATATCTAATAAGCAGGCAGGAAGTTTCAGTTAAGCAAGATGAATTAAGTGCCAGAGATCTACTGTATACCAACGTACCTATAATTAACAGTACTATATTCTACACTAAAAAAAAAAAAGTAGGCTGGGCATGGTGGCTCACTCCTGTAATCCCAACACTTTGGGAGGCCGAGGTGGGTAGATTACCTGAGGTCAGGAGTTTGAGACCAGCCTGGCCAACATGGTGAAACCCTGTCTCTACTAAAAATACAAAAATTAGCTAGGCGTGGTGGCTGGCACTTGCAATCCCAGCTACTCAGGAGGCTGAGGCAGGAGAATTGCTTGAACCCGGAGGCAGAGGTTGTGGTGAACCGATATCGTACCACTGCACTCCAGCCTGGGCAACACAGCGAGATTCTGTCTCAAAACAAAAAACAAACCAAAAAACAAACAAAAAAACCCCCCACAAAAACAAAAAGTAGTTAAGAGGGTATGTCTCATGGGTTTTCTTACCACAATAATTTATTAAGGTCATGAAAGCTGATATTGTTGTCTAGTTCATTTAGGGGAAAAGCTTTGAGTTTTTCAGCATTGAATATGGTGTTAGCTGTGGGTTTGTCATCTATGCCTTTTTTATGTTGAGGGAGTTTTCAGGTATTCCTTGTTTTTTTATCAAAAATGAGTAGAGTTTTGTCAAAGCTTTTTCTCTACCATGTGCTTTTTTCTCCTTCATTCTATTAATGTGGTGTATTACTTTGACTGATTTTCCTATATTGAACAATCCTTCCATTCTGAGAAAAAAATCCATGTGCTCCTGGTATATAATCCATTCATTGTGGTATAAGGTTTGCTAGTATTTCATTGATTTTTACATTAATATTGATAAAGGATACTGTAGTTTTATGTTCTTGTAGTGTCTTTGTCTCTTTTTGGCCGCAGGGTAAGGAGGGCCTCATATAATGAGTTAGGAAGTGTTTTCTCCTCTTTTTTTCCTTTTTTAAAAAAAATTAGAGGTGGGTTTACTGTGTTGCCCAGGCTGGTCTCCAACTCCTGGGCTCAAGTGATCTGCCCGCCTCAGCCTCCCAAAGTACTGGGATTACAGGCTCCAGCCACCATGCCTGGCTTAATTTTTGTATTTTTAGTAGGGTCGGGGTTTCACCATGTTCACCAGGCTGGTCTCAAACTCCTGACCTCAAGTGATCCACCTGCCTCGGCCTCCCAAAATGCTGGGATTACAGGCATGAGCCACTGTGCCCGTCTGGGATTTCTTTACATATTCTGGATATTAACCCCTTCTCAGATATATGGTTTGCAAATGTTTTCTCCCATTCCATAGGTTGCCTTCTCACTCTATTAATAATGTCCTTTGATTCACAAAAGTTTTAAATTTTTGTTATCTAATTTATCTATTTTTATTGGTTTTCAATTCTGTTTATCTCTGATTTAAGCTTTATCACTGCTTTCATTCTGCTAGCTTCAGTTTAGTTTGCTCTTCTTTTTCTAGTCATGTAAGGTGTAAAGTTAAGTTGTTGATTTGAAATGTTTCTTCATTTTTAATGTCAGCAGTTATCACTATGCATCTACCTCTTAGTACTGCTTTGGCTGCCTGCCGGAAGTTTGGGTATGTTGTATTTCTGTTTTCATTTTTCTCAGGACATTTTCTAATTTCCCTTGGGCTTTCATCTTTGACTTAGCAGGTTTTTAACAGCGTGTTGTTTAATTTCCACATATCTATGAATTTTCTGGACCTTCCATGACTGACTTTTAAAATACTTTAAGTTTTTAAAGTTATACTGTTTGATTCCCTTCTCATTTCATCTATATTCTTTATGTATTTTCTTTGTGATTTTCATGGAGATTATATATAACATCCTGAAGTTATCACAATCTAATTTGAATTAATATCAACTTAACTTCAACCACATACTAAAACTTCACTCTTATGCAGCTTTGTGCCTGTCCATTTTACGTTACTCGTGTCACAAATTACAACTTTACATGTTGTGTATCCACCAAAATAGATTTATAATTATTTTTAATGAATTTAGTCTAGTCCTGCAGAAAAGGAAAAGTTGAGTCACAAAAATTACAATAATTCTGATTTTTTTGTTTGTTTTTGAGACAGAGTCTCACTCTGTCGTCAGGCTGTAGTGCAGTGGCGTGATCTTGGCTCACTGCAACCTCCGCCTCTCAGGTTCAAGCAATTCTCCTGCCTCAGCCTCCTGAGTAGCTGGGACTACAGGCATGCACCACCATGCCCACCTAATTCTTGTATTTTTAGTAGAGACAGGGTTTCACCATGGTGGCCAGGATGGTCTTGATCTGTTGACCTTGTGATTTGCCCGCCTCAGCCTCCCAAAGTGCTGGGATTACAGGAATGAGCCACCACGCCCAGCCTGAATTATTTTTTAGTTAAGCTTCATTTTAATTGTAGCATCTCTGTTCATTTACCCAGGTTTGAATGTACTATTTGATCCTCATCTTTGTTCAGGCAAAAATAGGAAACGAGTAATTTTGAGTTTGAAATCTCTCCCAGAAGACAAATCACTTCAGAGGGTAAAAGCTTTGACATTTTATGTTTTATTCATAAAGGAGGTTAATTATTTGCTACAAAGCAGCACGGTCTATTTTCACCTTCGATTTGAAAATATCTGTAACTCCTATAGACCTTATAGGCAGAGAACTTTCTAACTTTTTCCCTTTGCTCTCATGTGACTACATGTTTTCTATGCCACTCACTGGAGAAAGAAATGAGCTTATCTTTTTTTTTTTTTTTCTGAGATGGAGTCTGGCTCTTGTCACCCAGGCTGGAGTGCAGTAGTGAGATCTCAGCTCACCACAACTTCCGCCTCCAGGCTTCAAGAGACTCTCCTGCCTCAGCCTCCCAGGTAGCTGGGATTACAGGTGCCTGCCATCATGCCCAGCTAATTTTTGTAGAGACGGGGTTTCACCATGTTGGCCAGGCTGGTCTTGAGCTCCTGACCTCAGGTGATTCGCCCACCTTGACCTCCCAAAGTGCTGAGATTACAAGCATAAGCCACTGTGCCTGGCCCTTATCTCTTGTTTTAAAAGTTTTGCTTGTCTATTTACCATTCCTTTTCGGGTCTCAAGATTTATGAAACAATAAATGTCATTTAATGCTGTGTGCTTATTTTGAATTCCTCATCAGCTGTTAGAAGTGGGGTAAAAACACTTAGATGCTGATCAAACTTGAAATTATACTGAGTGGCATAGAAATGTACACATTTCAGTATAATAAATGCTTTCTGATTTTTTTTGCAAAAAAACAAACAAGTGTTGGCAATAATGTGGGGAAATTGAGACCTTCCTACGTTGCTTGTACAAATATAAAAGATTTGGCAGCTCCTCAGACAGTTATGCGCAGGTTTACAATATGGCCTAGCAATTCCACTCCTAGGTATACTATACACCCAGGAGAAATAAAAGATATGTTCACACAAAAACTTGAACATGAATATCTCAAGTGGCACTATTCATAGTAGCCAAGAAATGGAAATAACCCATCTGTCCACCAACTGATAAATGAAAAATGAGTTATATTCACACAACGGATGTTACTTAGCCATAAACAGGTGAGGTACGGATACATGTCACAACACGAATGCACATGAATACATTCTGCTTACTGAAAGAAGACACAAAAGGCAGCCTATTGTATGATTCTATGTGTATGAGATGTCCAGGATGAAACAATCCAGAGAAGGCTGGGCGCGGTGGCTCACGCCTGTAATCCCAGCACTTTGGGAGGCCGAGGCGGGCAGATCACGAGGTCAGGAGATCGAGACCACCCTGGCTAACACAGTGAAACCCCGTCTCTACTAAAAATACAAAAATTAGCTGGGCGTGGTGGTGCATGCCTGTAATTCCAGCTACTCGGGAGGCTGAGGCAGGAGAATCGCTTGAACCCGGGAGGCGGAGGTTGTGGTGAGCCGAGATCGCGCCACTGCACTCCAGCCTGGGCAACAAGAGCGAAACTCTGCCTCAAAAAAAAAAAAAAAAATCCAGAGAAAGCAGATTAGAGGTTCCCAGAGAAAGCAGATTAGAGGTTCCCAGGGCAGGGTGGGTGGGGAGAAGGGGGTGGCTGGTATGAGCAGGGGGTTTCTTTTTGGGATGATGAAAATGAACTGAAATTAGGTAGTGGGGATGATGGCAAGACCAAAATATACTAAAAACCATGGAATTGTATCCTTCAAAAAGGTAATTTGTGGAATGTGAATTATATTTCGATACAAAAGAATACGACCTTAAACTTATCTATTGTCTCTAAATATGGTGCACTGAATAACCTGCAATCATTACTGATGAATCAACTCCATGATTCAATTCCCACAGTGATTTTAATGGAGTGGGGTGTATGCGATGCTATTTGAGGCTTAACCTTGTTCTTTGCCCAGAGCCTATTTTGAGGCATTGAACAGCTGTGGACCGGGGCTACATTTTCTTCCCCAAGGATCCATCCCCATGTACATCCTTTATTTGAATCTATTATATTTTTCTCTTTGTCCAAATGCATGTATAAGAGAGAGGTATTGCCAGGTCAAATTTTGCATCTCCTTCTCATTAGCTGTGTAGTGGAGCCACCTGAATGAAAGTGGGGCATAGGAAGTGGGATCCTGCAGTTTGGGGTGCATAAAATACCCTACAGATGGATTGTGTGGGAACAGTCACTTTCTTTAGATGATACAATGTGGAAAGTAAGCACAACACAGTGACTGGAGGGTGAGTGCTGATGTCTGATGGCCTGAAATCAAAGCCATGTGTGCCTGGGAACGTCACTCAGCCCCTCTGTCCTCAGCTCCCTGTTCTGGGATGTGAACACGTTACTAGGGTCTGCTTATTACTATTATGCTATGAGGCTAAAGATCAATACACAGCCTGAAGAAAAATGACGGGCACTTCCTAAGTGCTGCCCACATAAGTTCAATGACTACACATCTGGAAGAATAAAGACGCGCAGCATCAGGACAGGTCCATGAGAGGGGACATGGAAGGCCGCGGAGGATAGGGCCCCACTTTTCCACATGGCATGGGCATAATGCTTTACAGCTCATGGAAAAAAATCCGTTATAAGTGATGTGGGCTGGGCAGAGTAGGGGTTGAGACTTTTATGATTCAGGGCACTGAAATTTAGAAAGATTCAGAGTAACAACACTGAGGAGTAATGAAGCTAAGGCAGGGAATTTAGCTGGTTCCCTGGAGATGGAGATCCCTGAATGCCTGAGACCAGGAGTCCATGCCCTGGACTCCAAAGCAAGGACCCTCCTCACTCCTTTCCCAAATCCTCCCACCCCCGCGGCTGCTGCAGGGAGACATTGATGCCTGGAGAAGGTGCTTGGCCCAAGAGAAGGGCCCAAATCTTGATTCACCTCCCGGGTTTACATTTCAACCCCTGACCCAAAATGCAATGACTTTCCCCAGAAGAAGCCCTGCTGAAGGCCCGGGAGTCCAAATTTATGTCTATCCGCCCTAGCACTTGACTCTGCAGCTGCCTTGTGGGGAGGCTTCCCTGTGGTCAGGTGACCGCCCTGAATGACCAGTAGCCTTCTTGACTTTCAACTGACTCAGAACCCAGGACATTCCAAACCAAGTGCCCATGTGACAGTTGCCCTTAGAATTAGATTCACCTCCCAACTGACCAAACTGGGCTGCTGGGCAGTTAATAGGATTCATTAACTGAAAAAGTGACCTGCGGGGCTGGTGCTCAGATGGCTCAAGGAGTGAAGTCTGCAAGCTCCCAGGGTCTCACTGCCTATTGATCAGAGCAGCCTGGCCTCACACCTGGCTGAGAATGGACAGTGGCTGCACCAGCTCTTAGCGGGTGCCTCACTGCTCCTACCCTTCCTCACCAAAACTCAGGCCCTGCTGTACAAACTACAGCAACTACTCCAATCTCTTTAACGGCTTCAGGTCTGCAGTGCCTTCAGTGCAGTAACTGGCAGGGGGTGATGTCGGGGCTAAACCTGCTGTCTGTCTAGGTGCCGACTGGGATGCCTCTGGGAATGGGCAGGAGATTTCCTTGACCCTAGATCACTTTTCTGGCGTATCCCGTATTTAAACCTTCATGATCTTGTTGTATCTTTGAGCCATAATCTTAAGAAAATATATTCAAGGACGGGCATGGTGGCTCATGCCTGTAATCTCAGCACTTTAGGAGGCTCAGGCAGGTGGATCACCTGAGGTCAGGAGTTCAAGACCAGCCTGGCCAATATGGTGAAACTCCCGTCTCTACTAAAAATACAAAAATTAGCCAGGTGTGGTGGTGGGAACCTCTAATCCCAGCTACTCGGGAGGCTGAGGCAGGAGAATTGCTGGAACCCAGGAGGCAGGGGTTGCAGTGAGCTGAGTTCATGCCATTGCACTCCAGGCTGGGCAAAAAAAAGTGGGGAGGGGAGGGGTGTCATTGCAAAAATTCTCATCAAAATACTGGCAAGTGGAATCCAGCAGCACATCAAAAAGCGTATCCACCACCATCAAGTAGGCTTTATCCCTGGATGCCAGGTTGGTTCAACACATGGAAATCAATAAATGTGATTCATTGTATAAACAGAACTAAAGATTAAAACCACGACTATCTTAATAGATGCATAAAGGCTTTCAATAATATTCAACACCTCATCATGTTAAAGTCTCAATCAACTACATATTAAAGGAAGATACCTCAAAATAATAAGAGCCATCTAGGCAGACATGGCGAGTTGCATCTGTTATCCCAGCACTTTGGGAGGCCAAGGTGAGTGGATCACTTGAGATCAGGAGTTCAAGTCCAGCCTGGCCACATGATGAAAACCCATCTTTACTAAAAACACAAAAATTAGCCAGGCATGGTTGTGGGCACCTGTAATACCTGCTACTTGGGAGGCCAAGGCAGGAAAATTGCTTGAAAAACCCAGGGGGCAGAGGTTGCAGTGAGTCAAGATCAACACTACTGCACTCCAGCCTTTATGACAGAGTGAGAGTGTCTCAAATAAAAAAAAAGGAAAAAAAGCCATCTATCAACTCTTTCTTAATGACACAAAGGAATAACAAAAGCAAAATATCAAGTCTACAGTCATCTCACTAGATTTAATTACCAACTGCTCATCTGTTTTGCAACACAATGAACTATTAAATGAAAATCACTAAAATTATCTTTTGCTTTTTTTATTTTTTTATTTTTTGAGATGGAGTTTCACTTTTGTTACCCAGGTTGGAGTGCAATGGTGTGGTCTTGGGTCACTGCAACCTCCACCTCCTGGGTTCAAGTGATTCTCCTGCCTCAGCCTCCCAAGTAGCTGGGATTACAGGGATGCGCCACCACACTGGGCTAATTTTGTATTTTTAGTAGAGATGAGGTTTCTCCATGTTGGTCAGGCTGGTCTCGAACTCCCGACCTCAGGTAATCCTCCCGCCTTGGCCTCCCAAAGTGCTGGGATTACAGGTGTGAGCCACTGCGCCCAGCCTCTTTTGCTTCATTATTAAGAATTCTTAGTCATTCTAGTGGCTCGGATAGAGTTCAGGCATAGTAGATGTGAACAAAGACCACCAAAACCAGAAGGAGGATGGCATTGATGTTCACTATTGTCCTCCCCAGGGGGCTGCAAGATGTGTCTGTGAACTTCTTTTTTTTTTTTTTTTTTTTTTTTGAGACAGAGTCTCGCTCTGTCACCCAGGCTGGAGTGCAGTGGCGCGATCTCTGCTCACTGAAACCTCTGCCTCCCAGGTGCATGCCATTCTCCTGGCTTAGCCTCTCCAGTAGCTGGGACCACAGGCGACCGCTACCACACCCGGCTAATTTTTTGTATTTTTAGTAGATACGGGGTTTCACTGTGTTAGCCAGGATGGTCTTGATCTCCTGAGCTCCTGATCTGCCCGCCTTGGCCTCCCAGAGTGCTGGGATTACAGGCATGAGCCACTGCGCCCAGCTGTCTATGAACTTCTTGCTCAGAGCTTCCTCCTCCTCTTTGGTCAGCTTGGGTCCCGTCTCCTCCAAAATGCAGAATAAGTCATAAGCCTTCTTGAGGCATCCACGTTCAGGATAATCTAAACAAAGATAAATGATTGCATGAGATCTGGCTCACTAAAGAACTAGAAAGCCTTGTTAATGTAGTACAGGTGAGTGTAAAAAAAATGATTCGAACTACCTGTGTGAGGGGACGCCCTGAGAAAAGATAGATAAATCTAATTACGTAAAAATAGACAGCGGAGGGGCCAAAATGTTCAAGTAGAAACAGCTGTAGTCCAAGGTTCCTACCAAGAAGAATGAAATCAACGAGTGAATCCTGCGTCAGCAACTGAGGTATCCAGGTTCTCTCACTGGGACTAGGCAGTTGCTGCAACCCACAGAGAGCGAGGAAAAGCAGGGTGGAGCAATGGCCCACCTGCGAGCCACACAGGGGAAGGGGGAGCTTCCACCCCCAGCAAAGGGAAGCGGTGAGTGATTGTGCTGCCTTGCCCAGGAAACGACGCTTTTCCCACAGATCTGTGCAACCCACAGATCAGATCTTCCTTGTGAGTGCATGCCACCAGGGCCTTCAGTCCCAAGCACACAGCTATGCAGACTCTCAGTGGCCACTTGGCTGGAGACGGCCTAAGACTACCGAGTTCCGGGTGGGAGAGGTGGCAGCCATCACCGCAGCTCCACTCTGCCATTTTTTCCCTGCCGATGCCAGGGAGACGGGGCAGGAGGAATTCCCCACAGCACAGCACGGCACAGTGGCTGTAGCAGATTGTGGCCAGACTGCCTAATTTAGGCCTTACCCTGGCCCATTTCTCCTCACTGGGTGGGACCTCCCTGCAGGAATTTTAGCAACTCCAGCCAGGGGTTTACGAACAGAACTCTGATCTCCTTGGGACAGAGCCCCTGAGGGGAGGGAGGCCACAGTCTCCACAGACTTAGTCTTTCCCCCTGCTGGCTCTGAGAAATCCAGGCAGACCAGACAGGTGGGATTCTCCCAAGTGCAGCACACCCCTCTGCCAAGGGGCTGCCAGACTGCTTCTTTAAGCAGGTCCCGGATCTTGTGCCTCCTGACTGGGTAAGATTCTCCAACAGGGGTCACCCGATACCTTATACAGGAGTGTTCCCACTGGCATCAGGTCAGTGCCCCTCTGGGATGGAGATCCCAGAGGAAGCAGCAGGCAGCCATCTTTGCTGTTCTGCAGCCTCCACTGGTGACACTCCAGGTGTGGGAGGGACCCAGGCAAACATGGTCTGGAATGGAGCCCCAGCAAACCACAGCAGCCCTATGAAAGAGGGGTCTGAGTCTTGCTATTAGAAATGGTAAATGATATCTCTAGACAGAAGGAAAACGAAAGCACATTGAAATGTGAATTTACACAAAAATGGGAAAATATCAGGTGGGGCCCAGTAGGTGAGGTCTGTAATCCCAGCACTTTGGGAGAATGAAGTAGGAGAATTTCTTGAGGCGAGGAATTTGAGATCAGCATGGGCAACATAGCAAGAACCTGTCTCCAGAAAAAAACTGAAAAGAATGAGCCAGGTGTGGTGACACATACCTGTAGTCCTAGCAACTCAGGAGGCTGAGGCAGGAGGATGGCTTGACCTCAGGAGTTTGAAGCTGCAGTTAGCTATGATTACTCAATATGGACATTAGAGTGAGACTCTGTCTGTATAAACATTTTTTTGAAAAAACAGCAAATATGGTAACTGCATGATAAATATGGAAACTTCCATATTATGTTGTTCTTTTTTTTTTTTTTTTTTTTTTTTTGAGACGGAGTCTCGCTCTATTGCCCAGGCTGGAGTGCAGTGGCGCAATCTTGGCTCACTGCAAGCTCCGCCTCCCGGGTTCACACCATTCTCCCGCCTCAGCCTCTCCGAGTAGCTGGGACTACAAGCGCCCGCCACCACGCCTGGCTAATTTTTTGTATTTTTAGTAGAGACAGGGTTTCACTGTGGTCTCGATCTCCTGACCTCGTGATCCGCCCGCCTCGGCCTCCCAAAGTGCTGGGATCACAAGCGTGAGCTACCGCGCCCGGCCATTATGTTGTTCTTTATTGTGGTTGTTTTGGGAACGGGGTCTCACTATATTGCTAAGGCAGGTCTCGAACTCCTGGGCTCAAGCTACCTTCCCTTCTCTACCTTCCTAAGAGCTTGGATTACAGGCATGAGCCACCGTGCATGCCCACATTATGTTAATTTATGTTAATGTCTATAAAATGTAATTAACTCTTCAAAGTTAAAAAATACATCGTGATTCATAATAAGGAAAAGTAAATTATATAACAGAGCACAAAAAGCAGTAAAGCTCAAGGGTTTGAAGAACATGCTATCATGGTCTTTTTTTTGAGATGACATCTTGCTCTATCGCCCAGGCTGGAATGCAGTGGCACGATCTTGGCTCACTGCAACCTCCGCCTCCTGGATTCAACTGATTCTCCTGCCTTCAGCCTCCTGAGTAGCTGGGATTACAAGTATGCGCCACCACGCCCGGCTAATTTTTGTATTTTTAGTAGAGACAGGGTTTCACCATGTTGGTCAGGCTGGTCTCGAACTCCTGACCTTGTGATTCACCCGCCTCGGCCTCCCAATGTGCTGGGATTACAGGCGTGAGCCACTGCGCCTGGCCTCATGGCCTTATACTATATGGGAATGTATAATGACACTTGAAGATAGATTTTGATAAGCTTTTTTTATATATATATACGTAACACATATATAGAGAGGTAGATTTTGGTAAGTTTTATATATTACTGTATTTGTGTGTATATATATATATATATGTACACATACAGAGAAATGTATGCACACACATATATACATGCCCATATCTACACACACACACACACATAATGTATATATACACACACACACACACACACACACACACACACACACACACACAAAACCCTAAAGCAAACAGGATGAAAGAAAGAGGCAGGGACAAGTGGTTGGGGGACTGCTGTCTGTATGGGAGCCCAAGGCCTAGGAAGGTTTGCAAACAGACGATGATCATCTGCCAGTCTCAGGGTTCCCTGAGTGACTGAGAGTTGTTTTAGGAACATTATGTCACACCTTCCCCAGAGACAGTGTGGAGAATGAGGTGTCCCTATGCTGGCACTGGGGGCCTGACCCCTCCTCACACACTAAGGTCAGGGGCTCTCACCATGGAAGCTCAGCCTCTGAACTCCTGCCACTTGCCCACCCCACAGGTTGGCCCAAGGGCACTCCCTCGGTCACTCTGTTCCTGCCCTCCTCAAAGAAGTTCCAAGCCAACAAGGCCACACTGGTGTGTCTCATGAGTGACTTCTACTTGGAACGATGACAGTGCCCTGGAAGGCAGACTGTACCCCCTTCACCCAGGGTATGGAGACACCACGCCCTCCAAACAGAACAACAACAAGTATGCATCCAGCAACTACCTAAGCCTAACGCGTGAGCAGTGGCGGTCCTGCAGCAGCTACAGCTACCTGCCAGGTCACACACAAAGGGAGCACCGCGGAAAAGACAGTGGCCCCTGCAAAATGTGCTTAGGCCCCCGACCCTCACCCCACCCACAGGGGCCTGGATGTGCAGGATCCCAGGGCAGGGTCTCCCTTCCCACCCGAAGTCATCCAGACCTTCTCCCTGCACCCAGTAAACTGTCAATAAATATCCTCCTTGTCAATCAGAAAACATGCTCCCTGCTCATATTTGTTTATACGATTTCCATCCTAAATTTGGCCTCCCAAAGTGCTGGGATTACAGGTGTGAGCCACTGTGCCTGGCTGGAAATCACATCTCTAACATGAGATTGGGAGGGCACATACCCAAACCATACTACCATTTAAGGGAAATTCCGGGCACCTAGCTATTCTTGAGAAGTAAATTAGCAACTTGATAAGAAGAAGGTAATAACTGGCTAGGTGCAGTGGCTCACACCTGTAATCCCAGCATTTTGGGAGGTTGAGACAGATAGATCAACTGAGGTCAGGAGTTTGAGATCAGCCTGGCTAACACGGTGAAACCCCATCTCTACTAAAAATACAAAAATCAGCTGGGTGTAGTGATGGACACCTGTAATCCCAGCTACTTGGGAGGCTGAGGCAGGAGGATTGCTTGAACCCGGGAGGCGGAGGTTGCAGTGAACCAAGATTGGGCCATTGCACTCCAGCCTGGGTGACAGAGCGAGACTCCATCTCAACAAGAAAAAGGTAATAATAGCTCAGAACAATAGCCACCCAAGTCGGTTAGAGCCACAAGATATTTGATCCCCTATAGAAAGTAAAGATAACATCTTGACAAATGTCCCTAAGTTGTTTCTCGGAAGCGCAGACTTCCACCGGATGAAAAATGGCGACAGCTTTCACGTCGACCTCAGATGAGGGTGAACCGAGGACTGAACTCTAACTGGAGTTCTTTGTTCTAAATTTCTTCCTGAGGGGCTTGGAGGGAATCACACTCACAGGTGCAAACTTAACATCCCTTCTGCTGACCCCAAGGTTTTAGATAAAGCTTTGCTTTCTTAACCAACTGCAAGTGTAAAAAATATTTGATTTGACTAGGCGCAGTGGCTCATGCCTGTAATCCCAGCACTTTGGGAGGCCGAGGCGGGCGGACCACCTGAGGTCAGGAGTTCGAGGCCAGCCTAGTTAACATGGTGAAACCCCGTCTCTACTAAAAATATAAAAATTAGCTGGGCCTGGTGGTGGGAGCCTGTAATCCCAGCTACTCGGGAGGCTGATGCAGGAGAATCGCTTGAACCAGGGAGGCAGAGGTTGCAGTGAGCCGAAATCGGGCCATGGCACTCCAGCCTGGATGACAGAGCGTGACTCTCAAAAAAAAAAAAAAAGAAAGAAAGAAAAAGGAAGGTGTCTTCCTGGCACCCTTCGTTCTTTTTTTTTTGAGATGGGATCTCGCTCTGTCACCTGGGCTGGAGTGCAGTGGCACAATCTCAGCTCACTGCAACCTCTGCTTCCCGGGCTTACTCAATCCTCCTGCCTCAGTCTCCCATGTAGCTGGGACTATAGGCGTGCGCCACTCCACCTAGCTATTTTTTTTTTTTTTTTGGTATGTTTTTTGTAGAGACAGCGGTCTCGCTGTGTTGTCCAGGCTGGTCTCAAACTCCTGGGCTCAAGTCATCCTCCTACCTCCACCTCCCAAAGTGCTGGGATCACAGGTGTGAGCCACCGTGGCCAGCCCCTTTAGTCTTTTACAATATTTTACAAAACCATATAGGTAAACAAAAGGCTAATCTATAATTACAGGAACAAAGGTTACAACTGCCCAGGTTACAGAGGTATGCCCTGTGACTTAAGTCCCACAGGCTCATTCTTTTAAAGCTCCAAATAATTTAAAGTTCCAACAGCTTTGATGTTGAATTACTGATTTTTACTGTGTTTTTTTTGTTTTGTTTTGTTTTGTTTTGTTTTGAGACGGAGTTTTGCTCTTGTTGCCCAGGCTGGAGTGCAATGGCGCGATCTCAGCTCACTGCAACCTCTGCCTCCTGGGTTCAAGTGATTCTCGTGCCTCAGCCTCCCTAGTAGCTGGGATTACAGCTGCCTGCCATCATGTCAGGCTAATTTTTGCATTTTTAGTAGAGACGGGGTTTCAGCATGTTGGCCAGAGTGGTCTTGAACTCCTGACTTCAGGTGATCTGCCCACCTTGGCCTCCCAAAGTGCTGGGATTACAGGTGTGGTCACTAAGCCCGCCCTGAATTACTGATTTTTACATACTGTATAAACTTTGCATCCTACTTTTTCTTGCTTTTGTTAAATTTGGCCTAAAGCTGCCTCCCAAACAATGAACTATATCCTAATTTAAGCATGTAAACATTTCACTAAAGGAATATACAAGTAAAATTTTAAAGAAAGAAAATAAAGAGCGTAAACATTCGGGAAATAGCCTTTAGGCCTTGTCAGTTCCTAGAATGTATTTGTTTTCACTCTGCTGGGGACTTCTTCCAGTATTAAGGTCCATTCTCAGAAGGTGGATTTGGCGAGCATAAAAAAAAAGGGGTGGGGGAGTAATCGTACAAACAACTGTGTCCAGTCCAGGTTCCTAGGACCAGAGGGACCCCTCTCTGTATGGCAGAGGCACCCGACAGCCGTAACTGATGTGTATCCTTAGAATGACTTTATGGTCTAAGAAGAATGTGTGTTCAGAGCCCCAAGCTAAGGAAATCAGGAATGGCAAGATCCTGGAAGGATGCCAACCTATGAAACCCTGAGTCAAGAGGTGAAGCTGGGCACTTGGTTTCTCAGGTCGACCGCTTGGCCCTCTTCCAAGTTGTACTTTCCTTCTTTATTTTCCTTCCTGTTCTAAAGTTTTTTAATAAACCGTTTTTTTTTTTAAGATATCATCTCATTCTGTAGCACAGTTTGGAGTGCAGTGGCATGATCTCAGCTCACTGCAACCTCCACCTCCCAGGTTCAAGCGATTCTCCTGCCTCAGCCTCCTGAGTAGCTGGGATTACAGGCGCTCACCATCACGCCCAGCTAATTTTTGTATTTTTAGTAGAGATGGGGTTTCACCAGGTTGGCCAGGCTGGTCTTGAACTCCTGACCTCAGGTGATCCACCCGGCTCAGCCTCCCAAAGTGCTGGGATTATAGGCATGAGCCACCATGCCCGGCCCCAGCCTGTTTTTTAATAAACTTTTACTCTTGCTCTGCAACTTGCCTCTGTCTGGTTTCTGCCTTATGACCCCTTAGTCAAATTCTTTCTTCTGAGGAGGCAAGAATTGAACTTGTTGCAGATGTGTACAGATTCACCCAGGAATTCAGATACCTTCCACTGGTAATAGGTCAAAGATGCTAAGTGAAAATGTTATGAAAGCTGCATGCTTTTTTTTTTTTTTTTTTTTTTGAGACGGAGTCTGGCTCTGTAGCCCAGGCTGGAGTGCAGTGGCGCGATCTCGGCTCACTGCAAACTCCGCCCTCCGGGTTCACGCCATTCTCAGCCTCGGCCTCATGCCTCAGCCTCGGGAGCAGCTGGGACCACAGGCACCCGCCACCACGCCCGGCTAATTTTTTGTATTTTTTAGTAGCGACGGGTTTCACCGTGTTAGCCAGAATGGTCTCGATCTCCTGACCTCATGATCTGTCTGCCTCGGCCTCCCAAAGTGCTGGGATTACTGGGTGAGCCACTGCGCCCGGCCAAGCTGCATGCTTTTTACAAATGGTAGTGGTTCTCATGTCCAGCCACAGCCATTGCACCTGTGTGAAAGTCCCCTCAATAAACCTATGTCTTTTTTACAGTCTCCAGATCTCTTCCTCTATCCTTCCCACACGGTGCCTTCCCTACGGGCATAAAGCGGGGTCCCACAGGGCACCCTCTCACTGCAACTTTTTTTTTTTTTTTTTTTTTGAGACAGAGTCTCGCTATCTCGCCCAGACTGGAGTGCAGTGGCGCGATCTCGGCTCATTGCAACCTTCCCTTCCCGGGTTCAAGCGATTCTCCAGCCTCAGCCTCCCTAGTAGCTGGGATTACAGGTGCCTGCTACCACGCCCGGCTACTTTTTATTTTTTTTATTTTTTATTTTATTTTATTTTTTTTTTGAGACAGAGGCTCGGTCTGTTGCCCAGGCTGGAGTGCAGTGGCCCGATCTTGGCTTACTGCAAGCTCCGCCTCCTAGGTTCATGCCATTCTCCTGCCTCAGCCTCCCGAGTAGCTGGGACTATAGGGGCCCGCTACCACGCCCTGCTAATTTTCTGTATTTTTAGTAGAGACGTGGTTTCACCTTGTTAGCCAGGATGGTCTCGATCTCCTGACCTCGTGATCTGCCCGCCTCGGCCTCCCAAAGTGCTGGGATTACAGGCGTGAGCCACCGCGCCCAGCCGCTTACTTTTTATTTTTTATTTTTAGTAGATATGGGGTTTCGCCATGTTGGCCAGGCTGGTCTTGAACTCCTGGCCTCAAGTGATCCGCCCATCTCAGCCTCCCAAAGTGCTGGAATTACAGGCGTGAGCCACTGCACTTGGCCTCTCTCTCTGCATCTTCACATGCCTTCAACGCCAAGAGGGAGCGCCTGGCCCCTTGGTTAGGGTCGGGGCCCCAGAGGCCCAGGGTCAAGGCTTAGGCCGCATCCCAAGGACGTGTATCCCTGCAAGAGCCTGCATCCAACAGGCATGGAAGAGGCTCCTCTGGGGCCTGCTCGAATTCCTGCTGGGGGAAAGCAAGTGGAGGTGCTCTTTGAAGAAATGGGGATCTCACCAATCTCGGGAGTTCTGTCCTGGTCTGCGGCCCTGGATCGTCCAGCCTGTACTGGGGTGGGGAGCAGACGTCGCCCTTCTTGGCTGGGGTTGAGGGTGAGGGTCCCGCTTCCCCAAGGGCCTAGCCGGGGGTTCCAGCCACAGGCCCTATTGGGGAGCGCCCGACCCCGCCCTCCCCTTCCAGGCCGGGCGCTCGCCCTCAACAAAGATGGCGCGGGCGACCTCAGGCGCGTCACGGGGGTTGACGCGTCACGTGACTCGCCGGCCGGGCTCCTCCAGCGCTGCTCTTAACCCAGCCGACGGCGGCCGAGCCGGGGAGCCGGTGGTGTGTCCTGTGGGGCGGCGGTTACCCGGGCGGCGTTCGGACCGCTGTTGTGTGGCTGCGCTGGCGCTGCAGGGAGAGCCCGTCGTGGAGCGCTAGGAGCTGGGCAGTCTCTGGAGCTTCCGCGCCGACTTCTCCGACAACTGACTCCAGAGTTTCGAGGAGCAGTGGTACGGGCGGCCGCTGCGGGAGGTGCGTACTCGGGGCAGGGCCGGGAGGCGTTCGGAAGCCCGGGCGGTGGGAGTCGGGGAGCCCCGGCCCCTCGCAGGCTCCTTTCCTTGGGCGCCTGGGAACTGGGGGCCCGGAGAAGGTTAAAGGTCAGCGGGCTTGGGGGCGCGGGGTGGGGACTGGGGGACCCAGGGAACCCAGGAGGACCGGGATGGAGGAGGCGGGAGGAGGAGGAAGCGCTCCTGCCTAGCCTCCTCCCGAGGCGAAGGCTGAGCCGGGGCAGTGTCCTTCTTTTGAATGTTTATTTTTAATTTTTAAAATGTTTCTGAGGCTGGGTTTGGCCCTGCCGCCCAGGTTGGAGCGGACTGGCCCGATCCTAACTGCTGAGCTCAAGTGATTCTCCTGCCGCAGCCTTGCAAGTTAGCTGGGGCCACCATGCCTGGCTAATCAAAAAAAAAAAAAAAAAAAAAAAAAAAAAAAACATCCGCCAGGCTCGGTGGCTGACGCCTGTAATCCCAGCACTTTGGGAGGCCAAGGGTGGAGAATCGCCTGAGGCCAGGAGTTCAAGACCAGCCTGGCCAATATGGTGAAACCCCGTCTGTACTAAAAATATAAAAATTAGCCAGGTGTGGTGGTGCATGCCTGTAATCCCAGCTACTTGGAAGGCTGAGGCAGGAGAATTGGTTGAGCCAGGGAGGCGGAGGTTGCAGTGAGCCAAGATCACACCACTGCACTCCAGCCTGGGCAACAGAGTGAGACTCCATCAAAAAAAAAAAAAAAAGATTATAGAGTCTCACTACCTTACCCAGGCTGGTCTCGAACTCCTGGCCTCAAGCCATCCTCCCACATTGACCTCCCAAAGCACTGATTAAGGGCATAAGCCACTCAGACACTCGTCCGGCCTAAGCAGCATGCACTGCACAGAGCTGGGCCCGGGGATCGGGAGGAGGGGATAGTTTAGACATTCTAAGGTCAGCTCTGACAGGCAGGAAGGTACCTTGGTTTTCAAGGTTCAGATAGAGGACAGGACGTGACATCAGGCCAAGGACGCCACCCCTGTTCCCCTCCTGACTTAGATGTGGTCAGCAGAGAAATGGGACCGGGTGAGGTCTCGGCCGCGTTTGCCTGATCTACATCCTCTTTTTCTGACTTTGCAGTATTCAGTACAGGAGGAAGAGAGGAGAGGGCTGGGTGCCAGTGTGCGCCCCACTCACAGTGTCCTAGGCAAAGGCTCCCTATCCCCCCAAACAGCCTTTCTATTTGTGACAGGTAGTGGGTCATCTGCCTCTTAGTCACAGGTCTGAACCTTCTTGCCTTGGGCTGGAATGTGCCCCTGGGCTCACCCCTGTCTTGGGAGATACTGGGTCCCCTTCGCTCCGAGGAGGAACTCCTGGCCCCACTGGCCCAGGTGCGCAAACCACCCTGGCAGTTGACCTGTCTTCAGCAAGTTATCTGTCTTTTCCGCCAGGAGTCCTCGCCGTGTGTCAGGGCTTGTGCTAGGCCTGGGGGCGCGGCTGTGCAGTACACTGGTCCCGGATCCCTTTGGGGGCCTAGGAGCTGAGCCCGGCCCTTCTCTTCGTAGGCGGGCCCCACCCGGGACACGCCGGTTCCCTCCAGCTTCAACGACATTGGCCAGGACTGGCGGCTATGGCATTTTGTCAACTGGGTGTGGTACGAACGGGAGGTGACCCTGCTGGAGCGATGGATCCAGGACCTGCGCACAGGAGTGGTGCTGATTGGCAGTGCCCGCTCCTATGCCATCGTGGTCAGTGTGGCTAGGAGCAGGCAGGGTGGGTGGGTGGGCATGGTTGCTGAATAGCATGGGACCCCCAGCTGCCACCCACAGCCTGTCTCCTGGGGTGGGACGGTGGGGGGCCTTGCCTGCCCTGGGGGATAGGTGGCCTGATCTACCCCATTGGGATGCCATTCTTCCCGTCTGGCTGGCAGGCCCCTGAGCCCCATGCTGCAGGTTATGTGAGGGAGTGCCCGATAGCAGGGCTCCTCCTTATGCCCTGATTGCCGACCGCTCCCCATATCTCCTATGTCGGCAGTGGGTGAATGGGGTCAACGCGCTAGAGCATGAAGGGGGCTACCTCCCCTTCCAGGCCGACATCAGCAGCCTGTTCCAGGTGGGGCCCCTGCCCTCCCGCCTCTGCATCACTATCGCCATCCACAACACGCTCACCCCCCGACCCTGCCACCAGGGACCATCTGTACATGACTGACACCTCCAAGTGGGGACCATCCTGCCTCCACTGCACGCACCCACCTTCCCACCCCACCCTGTGGTCTTCCTGCTAGGGACAAGGTGGCCTTCGCAGAGAGGAGGCCCTGGATCTGGGGAGGCCCAGGAGGCATGTGAGCTGAAGTCAAAGGACCCAGGGCAAGGGCCCAGCAAACCACAGTCCTCCTGCCGTAGGTATCCCAAGGGTTAGTCTGTCCAGAACACAGGCTTTGACTTCTTCAACTACGCGGGACTGCAGTGGTCTGTGCTTCTGTACACGACACCCACCACCTACATCGATGACATCACCGTCACCACCGGCATGGAGCAAGACAGTGGTGAGGGCTTCTGGTAGGATCCTCCCTCACCGGGGCCCAGGGTGGCTCTGTTTGGAAAGCTCTCCCAGGAAAAAGGTTCTCCCAGCATCTCTAAATCCTCACAGGTTCCCATCCACCTACGAAGCTGAAATCCAGGCTTTGTGAGTGGGCATGGGCTCCCGAAATCACCCATGTGGTTGATCTTGCTTGGAGAAGAGGGGTCTGGCCTAGCGTCACACAGCTCAGGGTGGCAATCCCGTCCCTTCCCCACGGTGCTGCCCTCACTCCAGCTCCCCTTCCTAGACATCGTGCTCAAGGAACAGGCAGCTTCGGGGAGCTGGGCACGGTGGCTCATGCCTGTCATCCCAGCTCTTTGTAAGGAGGATCTGGTAGGAGGATCACTTCAGGCCAGGAGTTCAAGACCAGCCTGGGTAACATAGCGAGACCATCACCACAAAAAATTTAAAAATTAACTAGGCATGGTGATGTGTGCCGGTAGTCCCAGCTGCTGAGGCAGGAGAATCACTTGAGCCTGGGAGGTCAAGGGTGCAGTGAGCTGTGACCATGCCACTGCACTGCACTCTGGTCTGGGTAACAGAGGAAGACGCTGTCTTTTTTTTTTTTTTGAGCTGGAGTCTCACTCTGTAGCCCAGGGTTACAGAGGGCAGTGGTGCAATCTCGACTCACTGCAACCTCTGCCTGCCGGGTTCAACTGATTCTCCTGCCTCAGCCTCCCGAGTAGCTGGGATTACAGGCACTTGCCACCATGTCCAGCTAATTTTTGTATTTTTTTTTTTTTAGTAGAGACGGGGTTTCACTATATTGGCCTGGTTGGTCTTGAACCCCTTACCTCAGATGATCCACCCGCCTCGGCCTCCCAGAGTGCAAGGATTTTAGGCATGAGCCACTGCACGTGGCTGGGATACCCTGTCTTTAAGAAAAAATATTTTTTTAATTTTTTTTTTTAAATATATCTTTTTCTGAGATGAGGCCTTGCACTGTCGCCCAGGCTGGATGGCAGTGGTGAGATGATTGACAGCTGTTTGTGGGGCTGTAATTCTAAGTTTCAAAGGATTTAGGCTGGATGTGGTAGCTAGTGCCTGTCATCCCGGCACTTTGGGAGGCCAAGGTGGGCAGATCGCTTGAGCTCAAAAGTCAAGACCAGCCTGGGCAACATAGACCCTGTCTCAAGAAGAATAAATAATTAAAATAAATAAAGAATTTAAACAAGAATCACATAGCAAAGGTGATGCAGCATAGAGCAATTTATTGCAAAGGAAAAAGTATTTTGGAAGTGCAGAATAACCTGAGCGCGGTGGCTCGTGCCTATAATCCCAGCACTTTGGGAGGCCGAGGTGGGTGGATCTCTTGAGCTCAGGAGTTCAAACCAGCCTGGCCAACATTAGCCGGGGGTGGTGTCGTGTGCCTGTAATCCCAGCTACTCAGGAGGTTGAGATGGGAGAATTGCTTGAACCCGGGAGGTGGAGGTTGCAGTGAGCTGAGATTGCAACACTGCACTCCAGCCTGGGTGACAGAGCAAGACCCCATCTCAAAAAACATAGTGAAGTGCAAAATACATGGTTCACCCTGAGAGAGAGAATTCAGGGCAGGCTGCTCGTAGGGATGAGAGAGCGCTGATTATTACTGGGGAAACTCCCTTTCTGGGAGTCTTCCATGATGAATTCGTAAGGAGCTGGAAGAGGTGTCACTCTAAGCACGTTCTGGGTCATCCTCTGGGTGCAGATGGGCTGTAGCTGTACATGCTTCTTCACACATCACATGTCTCAGTGCCGTGGTTGGCATGTCCGAAGGACACGGTCATTTCCTTGACTACCTACCTTGCCTCAAGATCGTAGCCCATTGCGGCCCCAAACTCCTGGCTCAAGCAATCCTCCCACTTCAGCCTCCCAAGTACCTGGGGCTGCTGGGACTGCAGGCACGCACCACCATGCCCAGCTAATTTTTGTTATTTTTAGGGAAGATGCGGTTTCCCTATGTTACCCAGGCTGGTCTTGAACTCTTGGGCTCAAGCGATCCTCCCGTTTCACCCTCCCCAAGTGTTGGGATTACAGGTGTGACCACTGCGCCTGGTCAAAAAAAAATTTTTTTTTTTTTTTTTTTTGAGACAGGCTTGCTCTGTCGCCCAGGCTGGAGTGGTGAAGTGGCATGATCTTGGCTCACTGCAACCTCCGCCTCCCAGGTTCAACCAATTCTCCTGCCTCAGCCTCCCAAGTAGCTGGCATTACAGACGTGTGCCACCATGCCCGACTAATTTTTGTATTTTTAGTACAGGTGGAGTTTTGCCGTGTTGGCCAGGCTGGTCTCGAACTCCTGACCTCAGGTGATCCACCCGCCTCAGCCTCCCACGGTGCTGGGATTACAGGCGTGAGCCAGCGAGCCCGACGTGTTTTTTTATTTAAAAAAACATTTTTGGGGGCTGGGCGCGGTGGCTCACACCTGTAATCCCAGCACCTTGGGAGGCTGAGGTGGGTGGATCACCTGAGGTCAGGAGTTCGAGACCAGCCTGGCCAACATGGCAAAACTCTGTCTCTACTAAAAATACAAAAATTCGCCAGGCATGGTGGTGCATGCCTATATTCCCAGGTACTCGGAAGGCTGAGGCAGGAGAATTACCTGAACTGTAGAGGTGGAGGTTGCAGTGAGTCAGGATCGCAGCACTACACTCCAGCCTAGGTGACAGAGTGAGACTCCATATCAAAAAACAAAAACAAAAAAAATTTAAGAATTAAATTAAAAAAAAGTGGGCCGGGCGCGTTGGTTCAGGGCCGGGCACGGTGGCTCAAGCCTGTAATCCCGCACTTCGGGAGGCCGAGGCAGGCAGATCATGAGGTCAGGAGATCAAGACCATCCTGGCTAACGTGGTGAAACCTCGTCTGTACTAAAAATACAAAAATTAGCTGGATGTGGTGGCAGGTGCCTGTAATCCCAGCTATTCCAGAGGCTGAGGCAGGAGAATCACTTGAACCTGGGAGGCAGAGGTTTCAGTGAGTCCAGATCATGCCACTGCACTCCAGGCTGGGTGACAGACTGAGATTCTATCTCAAAGAAAAAAAAAAAAGCAACAGAAGCAAATGGCTGCCTGGGAGTGGTCGTTGTGGAGCATTCCCGTTTGTGTGACCCAGGTCATGTCCCTACCTAAGCCCTGGTCTCTCTTGCCTCCTGCAGGGCTGGTGAATTACCAGATCTCTGTCAAGTGCAGTAACCAGTTCAAGTTGGAAGTGTGTCTTTTGGATGCAGAAAACAAAGTCGTGGACAACCAGGCTGGGACCAAGGGCCAGCTGAAGGCGCCGGATACCAACCTCTGGTGGCTGTACCTGATGCACGAACACCCCGCCTACTTGTGCTCGTGGGAGGTAATAGTGGTTTGAGACTTGATTAAGGGAGGTCTTTTGCCCCCATCTGGTAGCCCTGGCTTCAGCAGGAGCCCAGGACAGGTGAATGGGCAGGCATAGTCCTCTGAGCTTTCTGATGTTTCCCACCGTTGGTGGGAGGCCCAGATTTTTAATTAATTAATTAATTTATTTATTTATTTATTTATTGTGGTGGTCTCACTCTGTCACCCAGGCTGGAACGCAATGGCCTGATCACAGCTCACTGCAGCTTTGAGCTGCAATCCTCCTACCTTGGCCTCCTGAGTAGCTGGGACTACAGGCACATGCCACCATGCCTGGCTAATTAAAAAAAATTTTTTTTGTAGACTGGGCATGGTGGCTCACGCCTGTAATCCCAGCACTTTGGGAGGCTAAGGCGGGCGGATCACTTTAGGCCAGGAGTTGGAGACCAGCCTGGCCAGCATGGTGAAACCCGGTCTCTACTAAAATACGAAAATTTGCAGGGCATGATGGTGCACGTCTGTAATCCCAGCTACTCGGGAGGCTGAGGCAGGGGAATTGCTTGAACCCAGGAGGCAGAGGCTGCGGTGAATTGAGATCACGCCACTGCACTCTATCCTGGGTGACAGAGTGAGACTGTCTCAAAAAAAAATCTTTTTTATAGAGTTGGGGTCTTACTCTGTTGCCCAGGCTGGTCTTGAACTCCTGGACTCAAGTGATCCTCCTGCCTTAGCCTCCCAAAGTGTAGAGATTCCAGGCATGAGCCACCTCCTCTGGTCAAGGAGAAGGCCTGATTTTGAAGGGCAGGTCCCAGGGTCAGCCAGTGAAGGGCAGAGCCTCTGATTGCTGCTTCTCTGCAGGCCCAGAGGCGGCTGCTGGGGTGCATGAGGGGTCTTCCTGCTGTAGGGCAGGCCAGATGGGGCTCAGGCTGTCGGGGTGCTCACACCTGGCGCTTTGGCTGTCGTAGGTGCGGCTGACTGCACAGACGTCACTGGGGCCTTTTTCTGACGTCTACACACTCCCTGTGGGGATCCGCACTGTGCCTGTCACCGAGAGCCAGTTCCTCATCAGTGGGAAACCTTTCTATTTCCACGGCATCAACAAACATGAGGATGCAGACATGCATTGGGGCTCCTGGGTCCTCGTGGGGCTGCTTCTGGTCACCTTCCACTTTCGCCTTCCCTGTGTCCTGCAGTTGAGGGCAGCTCAGGGCAATGAGGCAAATGGCTCCAAACCACCCCGCGGTGGAGCCGGTGCTTGGGCTGGAGAGGGGGCTCATGGGGTGGCTCTCCAGGGTCCTGGCTCTTGGAGGAAGTGCAGCTTCGACAGGGACAGGGGTCACTTGGCTCTGCTGTCCCCTAGATCCAAGGGAAGGGCTTCGACTGTCCGCTGCTGGTGAAGGACTTCAACCTGCTTTGCTGGCTTGGCGCCAATGCCTTCCGCACCAGCCACTATCCCTACGAGGAGGAGATGCTGCAGATATGTGACCGGTATGGGATTGTGGTCATCGATGAGTGTCCTGCTGTGGGCCTGATGCTGCCATGAGTCCCTGTCGTGCATCCGCTCTGCCTGGGCAGCCCGCGGGCCACACCGTGACCCTCTGTCCCTTCCCTCCTGGCCCGCTGGCAGCTCTTCAACGTGTCTATGCATCACCACATGTGGGTGGTGGAGGAACCGGTTCTCAGAGACAAGAATCACCCTGCCATGGTGATGTAGTCTGTGGCCAACGAGCCTGCGTCCTACCTGGAATCTGTCGGCTACTGCTTCAAGTGAGTGCCCCCTGCCTGCCCTGGCCTGGATCGGGCAGGAGACCCTGGCAGGTGGCAGACTGGGGTGGGCGTGTGCTATCCGAGTTCAGCGTCCCGTCCCAGCCCAATGGGAGGGCCATCCATACCCGGACAGTTCAGGGAACCAAATATTACCCACCCAAATTGTAGTTTTCTTTTTCTGTTTTTTTTGAGACGGAGTTTCACTCTGTCGCCCAGGCTGGAGTGCAGTGGCACGATCTCAGCTCACTACAACCTCAGCCTCCTGGGTTCAAGTGATTCTTCTGCCTCAGCCTCCTGAGTAGCTGGGATTACAGGCACAAATGAGCCACTGTCCTTGGCCTGTTTTGTTTTGTTTTTGTTTTTTTTTTTTGAAACAGGGTCTCACTCTGGTTGCCCAGGCCAGAGTACAGTGGTGCGATCTCGGTTCACTGCATCCTCGACTTCCCAGGCTCAGGTCATATTTCTGCCTCAGCCTCCCAAGTAGCTGGGATTATAGATGTGTGCCACCACGCCCAGTTAACTTTTGCTTTTTTTTTTTTTTTTGACGAACTCTTGCTCTGTTGCCCACGCTAGAGTGCAGTGGTGTGATCTCAGCTCAATGCAACCTTTACTTCCCAGGTTCAAGCGATGCTCTTACCTCAGCCTCCTACGTAGGTGGGACTACAGGCACGTGCCACCACGCCTGGCTAATTTTTGTATTTCTAGTAGAGATGGGGTTTCACCATGTTGGCCAGGATGGTCTCCATCTTTTGACCTTGTGATCCACCTGCCTTGATCTCCCAAAGTTCTGGGATTACAGGTGTGAGCCACCATGCCCGGCCAACTTTTGCATTTTTTTGTAGAGACAGGGTTTCACTATGTTGGCCAGGCTGGTCTTAGACTCCTGACGTCAGGTGATCTGCCTGCCTCGGCCTCCCAGAGTGCTGAGATTATAGGCGTGAGCCACTGTGCCCGGCTCATTTTTGTATTTTTAGTAGAGATGGGGTTTTACCATGTTGGCCAGGCTGGCCTTGAACTCCTGGCCTCCGGTGATCCACCTGCCTCACCCTCCCAAAGTGCTGGGATTACAGTTGTGAGCCACCAGTACTGCCCAACTTTTTCTTCCTTACAATCGCGCAGTTCTAACTCAGCATTCAGAGGTGGAGTTTTCATTTGCGGTAGAGGCAGCAGAGGTTGTAGAAATGCTCCTTGAGGCAGATGCCACACCCCAGTTTCATGGAGTGCTTTGGGCTGAGCTGAGTCTGCAGCAGGCAGAAGGCTCTGAGATGTTGTCCCAGCCTGGGCAAAGGACAATTCAGAGCTCGGGGGGAATAGGGGTGTGCTCAGCACGACTGGGTGGACAGGCTCTTTGTTGCAAATAGTACAGGCTTCCAGGAGCGGGTGCCTGAGGCTTCCAGACAGGCTTCTTTGGGAGGTGGCCAGAGGAGATGCCTGTTTCCGGGGCAGGAATTGGAGGGAGCGCTCAGGCTGGAGAGGTTCAGCCAGGCTGTCACAAGGCTTTGAAGCTTCCCATCTGAGAGCCTGGCTGTTGGAGAGTGTCGGTTTGGAACTTGAGGCTAGGGGGTTCTGTTCCGTCCTGTCCCAACCACAGCCTTTGGATGGGCAGAGCAATGATCGGTGGGAGATGTAAAAGAAAAGAACCGAGGAAAGAAGAAGAAAACCGGCTTCAACAACAGTCTAGGCCAGATGCGGTGGCTCATGCATGTAATCCCAGCACTTTGAGAGGCTGAGGTGGGTGGATCACCTGAGGTCAGGAGTTCGAGACCAGCCTGGTCAACAGATAGTGAATCCCTGTCTACTAAAAATACAAAAATTAGCTGGGCGTGGTGGTGGACATCTGTAATCCCAGCTACTAGGTAGGCTGAGGCAGGAGAATCGCCTCAGGCGAACCGGTAGGCAGAGATTGCAGTGAGCTGAGATAACGCCACTGCACTCCAGCCTGAGCTACAGAGTGAGACTCTGTATCTCAAAAAAACAAAAAAACAAAACAAAACGGTCTGTTCTATGGAGGACTTGGGCAGGTGCTGGGAGTTCTGAGCACAGACTGGTCCCTCTGTTGGGAGCCTCTTCCCTTCATCCCTCCTGGTTAACTCGACTCAGCATAAAGGCCATTTGTTCTAAGAGCCTGTCCCTGAGTCTCCAATCCAGGATGTCTGTTGTCTCATAGAGTGCCCAATTCCTGCCACCACTTGTCATTTCCATTTGCAACATTTCTTTCATTGTTTGTTTTTCAGAGTCAGAGTCTCACTCTGTTGCCCAGGCTGGAGTGCAGTGGTGCAATCACAGCTCGTTGCCACCTTGACCTCCTGGGCTTAAGCGATCCTCCCCACTCAGCCTCCCAAATAGCTGGGACCGCAGACGTGCGCTGCCATGCCAGGCTAAATTTTAATATTTTTTTTCCCCCGGAGTCAGAGTCTTGCTCTGTCGCCCAGGCTGGAGAGCAGTGTTGCGATCTTGGCTCACTGCATCTTCTACCTCCTGGGTTCAAACAGTTCTCCTGCCTCACCCTCCCGAGTAGCTGGGATTACAGGCTCACGCCACCATGCCCAGCTAATTTTTGTATTTTTAGTAGACAGGGATTCACTATCTGTTGACCAGGCTGGTCTCGAACTCCTTACCTCAGGTGTTCGAGGAGGAGCCACCGTGCCTGGCCTTGAGTACAGAATTTCTTTATGGGGTGATGAAAATGTTCTAAAATTGGTTTTGGTGATGGTTGTACACCAAAATGTGAACTTAAAATGGGTAAATTATTTGTGAATGATATCTCAGTAGAGCTGGTTTATTTAAAACAACAACAGGCCGGGCACAGTGGCTCACGCCTATAAACCCAGCACTTTGGGAGGCCAAGGTGAGTGGATGACCTGAAGTCAGGAGTTTGAGACCAGCCTGGCTAACATGGTGAAACTCCGTCTCTACTACAAATACAAAAACTTAGCCAGGCGTGGTGGTGGGTGCCTATAATCCCAGCTACTTGGTAGGCTGAGGCAGGAGAATCACTTGAACCTGGGAGGCAGAGGTTGCAGTGAGCCAAGATCGCACCATTGCACTCCAGCCTGGGCAACAAGAGTGAAACTCCGTCTCAAAAACAACAGCAACAGCAACAACAACAACAAAAAGGCCAGGTGTGGTGGCTCACATTTGTAATCCCAGCCCTTTGGGAGGCCAAGGCAGGAGGTTTACTTGAAACCAGGAGTTTCAGACCACCCTGGGCAACATAGCAAGACCCCATTTTTACAAAAAATTAAAAATTAACTGGACATTGTGGCATGTCCCTGTAGTCCCAGCTACTCAGGAGGCTGAGCCAGGAGGATCGCTTGAGCCCAGGAGATCAAGGCAGCAGTGAGCTGATTGTGCTGCTGCACTCCAGCCTGGGCAACAGAATAAGACCGTGTCTCTAAAAACAAAAACAAAACAAAGAAATAAGAAAACAGGACCATCACTCACAGCACCTCTGCCTCTGCCCTGCCTACTTGAATGAGGAGCAGGGCGTCTCAGCTGGTTGGAGCAGCCCTTGAATGGACCCCAGCTATTTCTGGGGTCCTCAAACGAAACCTCCCATGGCCAAGTCATACCCAACATGGGCCTCCTCCCCGTTCTGGCCCCCGCTTGGAGATGCTGAGTGACAGAGACTCAGGCTTCGGGTGTTCCTGGCAAAGCCTCACTCCTGGAGGCCCCACAGCTCAGACCCAGTCCTTGGTTCACATGGCCCCACTCCTGGCCTCTTTTTCCCTTAAGACTGATTTGTTCCTGGGAGATCAGTGGATCCCTCATTCAGGTGGAGTGCTGCAGGGTGACACTTTTTCCAGGGGTGACCCAGGCCTGCAGTGTCCCAGTGTCACAGGCAGGCCTTGCCCGAGCCTCCACCTGAGCCCCTGCTCCTCCTCTCCCACAGGGAACGTGACGTCCTCTTCCCGGAGTACACTCACTTGCACAGGGCTCAGCCCCTCCGCTGGAGCCACTGGATTCTGAGGTAAGCTGGGTGAGGTGCAGGAACTGTGCTTCAGGGGAGGACCCCGGCTGCCCTGACCGTCCTGCCCTGGCTTCCCACAGCCAAGCTGGGGCGCTGACCGAGACTCTGAGCGGCTGCTGGAGGTGCGGAAGCGCGTCGATGTCCTGCCCGTGGGGAGGTGGGTGAGGCTTCAGTGTCCCGAGGGCTTGGTGGGTGTGGCTGCTGCATAGCCTTAGGGATTGGGAAGGGCAGAGTGGGACAGAAAGCCACATTATCTGCTCAGCGGGGGACCCTGCATGGAGCCCCAGCTCTCACTAAGATGGGGGCGACCAAGCCAGTGAATGTGTCTGAGCAGGGCCAGAGCTCTCCAGCAAGGCTCCTGGCGGGCCCAGCCCGCTGCCCTCAACCTGACATGTGGGGACGTGTCAGGAGACAAGTGTCCTGTACCCAGGGTGACTCAGTGCTTGGGGACAAGTGTTCTGGGGACACTTGGAGACAAGTGTTCTGCACCCAAAGTGACTGGACCAGGAAAGAGGCTGAGCTACAGGTGGTTGCTCTGGCCACCAGGTCTTGGTTCTCCGTTTCTGTGTGTGTGTGTGTGTGTGTGTGTGTGTGTGTTTGTGTATGTGTGTGTCAGTGTCAGGGCTATTTGCCAGGAGCCCTGCTCACCGTGAATCCCTGTCCCTGCAGTGGGGCCATTGCGGGCAATCCCCTGGGTGTGGACCCAGAGCTGCTCCAAGCAGGTGACACGCCCTGCCCCTCTTCCCCAGGGAGAGTCACCCTCAGCACCTGTTAGGACCCGCAGACACACCTGAAACTAGAGGGCAGGGGCCTGTGGCTCCTGGTGAAACCTTCATTCATTGCCTATGGGCCCTGAGGTCATGAAGGCCAGGGGTCACCCATGGCAGGGGCGCCTGGTACTGAGAGACTCAGGGCTCCTGCCTCCCTCCTAGGACTATGCAAAAGATCCCTCCCCCCAGCTCCCACCCCATGCTGATCCTCTTCCCTGATCCTCTTTCCAGGGGAAAGGGGCTGGGCAACCTGTTAGGGGGAGAGGAGGCTCCTGGGTGAGTCTTGGGGAGCCAGTCCCCTGCCCTGTGCCTCATTTTTGTCCCCCAGCCTGGCTTCTCTCCTGTCTCCTCCCGCCCCTGTACAGTCAGGCTGGTTGTGGTGATGGTTGTACACCTCCTGCCATATGCCTCCCAGGAGGACAAGGAAGCTGTGTTTGAAGTGCCAGGCACCTTGAGTGCCATGCTCCAGGTGGCCACTGGTGTCATCTCTACGCTGCAGGCAAGACACCACCCACCTGCCTCTCCTCCCCTAGGTCCCAGGCACTGGGATGGGCATGCCAAGAGGGTGGCTTTGGGAGGAGGCAAGGTGGGGCTGGAGGACCTGGGGCAGGGAAGAAGAGGTGTGCACGTTCCTGCTCCTGGGGAACAGGGAAGGGACAGAAACTGCTGCCATGCAGTGGAAGTAGATGAGAGTCAAGGGGCCTGGGGCCTGTCAGCTGGCCTGACCAGAACTCTTTTTTTTTTTTTTTTTTTTTTTGAGACGGAGTCTCGCTCTGTCGCCCAGGCTGGAGTGCAGTGGCGCGATCTCGGCTCACTGCAAGCTCCGCCTCCCGGGTTCATGCCATTCTCCTGCCTCAGCCTCTCCAAGTAGCTGGGACTACAGGCGCCCGCCACCACGCCCGGCTAATTTTTTGTATTTTTAGTAGAGACGGGGTTTCACCGTGGTCTCGATCTCCTGACCTCGTGATCCGCCCGCCTCGGCCTCCCAAAGTGCTGGGATTACAAGCGTGAGCCACTGCGCCCGGCCCAGAACTCTTTTTAATAAAAGAAAATGTATACAAAAGGCCAGGTGTGGGCCAGGCGCGGTGGCTCACGCCTGTAATCCCAGCACTTTGAGAGGCCGAGGAGGGTGGATCACGAGGTCAGGAGATCAAGACCATCCTGGCTAACATGGTGAAACCCCATCTTTACTAAAAATACAAAAAATCAGCTGGGTGTGGTGGCGGGCACCTGTAGTCCCAGCTGCTTGGGAGGCTGAGGCAGGAGAATGGCGTGAACCCAGGAGGCTGAGCTTGCAGTGAGCCGAGATCACGCCACCGCACTCCAGCCTGGGTGACAGTGAGACACTGTCTCAAAAAAAAAAAAAAAAATGGCCAGGTATGGTTGCTCATCCCTGGAATCCCACACTTTGGGAGGCAAGGCAGTTGGAGCACTTGAGTATAGGGGTTTGAGACCAGCCTGGCCAACATGGCATAACCACGTCTCTACTAAAAATACAAAAATCAGCTGGACGTGGTGGCCCACACCTGTAATCCCAGCTACTCAGGAGGTTGAGGCAGGAGAATCACTTGAACCCGGGAGATGGAAGTTGCAGTGAACCAGGATCATGCTACTGCACTCCAGCCTGGACGACAGAGTGAAATTTCATCTACAAATATATAAATAAATATCTTTAAAAAGTATTTTTTGGAGACAGGGTCTCTCTCTTTCACCTAGGCTGGAGTGCAGTGGTGCAGTCATAACTTACTGCAGCCTCAAACTCCTGGGCTCAAGTGATCCTCCCACCTCAGTCTCTGGAGTAGCTGGGACTACAGGCATGCACCACCATGCCTGGCTAATTTTTTTATTTTTTGTCGAGACAGGGTCTTCCTATGTTGCCCGGGCTGGTCTCAAACTCCTGGCCCCAAGCCATCCTCCCACCTTCGTCTCCCAAAGTGCTGGGGTTACAGGTATGAGCCACTTTGCCTGGCTGATTTCTTTTAAAATCAATTATTATGGGAAGTGTCTGTATATAACAGCTAGAGAATGCATAATGAACCCTATGTACCAACACCCAGCTTCAGTAATAACTCACAGACATCCTGGCTCCAGCTGTCTTTACCTGCAGCCCTGCCCCACTGCTTCACCCCCTTATTTCAAAGCAAATTCCCATCATCACATCATTTTATTCCTAAATAGTTCAGGATGTGTCTTGAAATCAGTGTTTGTTGTCTGGGCACGAAGCCTCACGCCCGTAATCCCATCAATTTGGGAGACTAAGGTGGGCAGATCACTTGAGGTCAGGAGTTCAAGACCAGCCTGGCCAGCATGGTGAAACCCTGTCTCTACTAAAAATATACAAATTAGCTGGGTGTGGTGGTACATGCCTGTAATCCCAGCCACTCTGGAGGCTGAGGCAGGAGTATTGCTTGAACCCGGGAGATGGAGATTGCAGTGAGCGGAGATCTTGCCACTGCACTGCAGCCTGTGTGACAGAGCAAGAATCCATCTCCAAAAAAAAGGAAAAAGAAAACAGTGTTTCTCGAAGCTAGTTCTCCAACTGGCAGTACCAGCATCACCTCAGAACTCCTGAGGAATGCAATGTGAGGCCCCACTCCAGATGGCTGAATCAGAGACTCTGGGGGTGGTCTCCCGCAATTGGTATTTTTAATAAATTCTCCAGTGGCTAGGGCTGGTGGCTCATGCCTGTAGTCCCAGCACTTTGAGAGGCTCTGGCAGGAGCATTGATTGAGCCCAGGAGTTCAAGACCAGCCTGAGCAACATAGCGAGACCCTGTCTCTAAAATTCAATTAGCCAGTCATGAAGGCATGTACCTGTGGTCCCAGCCACTCCAGAGACTGATGTGGGAGGATTCCTTGAGCCCAGGAGGTCAAGGATGCAGAGAGCCATGTTTGTGCCATTGCACTCCATCCTAGGTGACAGAGCAAGACCCTGTCTCACGAAAGCCTAAAACAGCAACAACAACAAATTAGTTGGTCACGGTGGTGTGCGCGCCTGTAGTTCCAGCTACTCAGGAGGCTGAGGCTGGAAGATCCCTTGAGTCCAGGCTGCAGTGAGCTATGATGGCCACTGCACTCCAGCCTGGGCAACAGAACAAGCCCGTCTCTTAAAAAAGAAAACAAATCCTCCGGGAACTTGTGATGCATGCCAAAAATAAGGACTCTTTGGAAACATAAAGGCCAGTAAAAGATACAGGCCAGTAAGCATTAGTAGCGCATGTAAACATTATCAATAATTATGAGAAGATGGTTCAAGCTGAGAATGAGACAGAGCTGAGTGGGTAAGAGAGGATTTGCCCAAGGCAGGGACATCCTGGCAGAGGGGCTGATCCTGGGCCTGGGCCTGGCACCTTCAGACCCCAGGGTCCCCAGGGCTCACCACTCACCCATCTGTGCCCCTAGATTCACTGAGAGAACATGGGACAGGTTCTCACCTCGACATGCTGGCCACTGACCTCGCCTATTACCTGGTCCACAAAGGGGTGAGTATGTAGCAGCCAGAGGGAGGGCGAGGAGATGGGGTGCTCCACAGAGGGTGGGGGAGCTCAGGAAGGGGCGCAGGTGGCCCAGCCTGGTGGCTTACCCCTGTAATCCCAGCAATTTGGGAGGCCGAGGTGGGCAGATCACTTGAGGCCAGGAGTTTGAGACCAGCCTGGCCAACATGGTGAAACCCCGTCTCTACTAAAAATAAACAATTAGCTGGGTGTGGTTGCACGCCCCTGTAATCCCAGCTACTCAGGAGGCTGAGGAAGAAGAATCACTTGAACCTGGGAGGTGGAGGTTGCAGTGAGGTGAGTTCACGCCACTGCACTCCAGCCTGGGTGACAGAGCGAAACTTGGTATCAAAAAAAAGGGGGGGGGGGGGGGCGCAGGCAGTGGAGGCAGATCAGGGCATGGAGGAAGTGCCTCAGCGCCACCTTCCTCCCCGGGACCCAGATGCCATTCCACCAGGCCCACGAGGGCTCCAGGAAAGCCATGTTCATGGCTGAGACCAAGGGAGTCACCCTCAACCAGCTGTCACTGAGGGAGCTGCAGACCACCCCCTTCCCCACGCTGCCTCCTAGGAGGTGAGCCTGGGCACCTGGAGCCTGGGGTGGCCCGGCGCCCGGGCCCACCTCTTCTTCTCTCCCCAGCCTCCTGTTCTCAGGCCATGTGGGCCACATGTGGGACTATAGGCACAGTGTGGACCAGTACGGTGCCCTGGGCGGCACTGCGTGTTCCAGCGTCGACTGGCAGATCTGCCAGGTGCGGGTGCTAATGCAGGCACAGCAGGCCTAGGTCCTCCCGCGCCTGCCCCCAAATACAGTGGGTGCGAGAGGAGGCTGCTGCGTGCTTCCTGCCCCAGCCTGGCTTCCTCGTTGCTGGGCTTTCCAGGGCTGGCCGTGGGGATGGTCAGGGACTGGAGAGGCAGGGCAGGGTGGCCTGTAATCCCAGTACTTAGGAAGGGCAAGGTGCAAGGATGCTTGAGGCCAGGAGTTTGAGACCAGCCTGGGCAACACAGGGAGACCCCGTCTCTACCCACTAATAAAGCAAGTAACTAGCCCAGCGTGGTAGCCCATGCGTATAGTCTCAGCTGCTTATAAGGCTGAGACGAGAAGATCACTTGCGCCTAGGAATGGAGGCTGCAGTGAGCTATGATCACACCACTGCATTCCAGCCTGGACAACAGAGTGAGACCGTGTCTCTAAAAATAAATTAAAAAATGGAAGTGGAGAAAACTGGGCAAGGGCAGTGAGTCATAGATGGGAAGGGAAGAGGGGGCTCCCATCACAGCCTCTGCCCTGTCCAGGCCTCGTCCCCTTCAAACAGGGTATCACAGTGACCTCCTAGGCCAGAAGCAGTGGCTCACGCCTGTAATCCTAGCACTTCGGGAGGCCTGGGCAACATAGCAAGACCCCAGCTACCACATTTAAAAAAAAACAAAAACCTAGCCAAGCCGGGCGGGTGGCTCACACGTGTAATCCCAGCACTTTGGGAGGCTGAGGTGGATCACCTGAGGCCAGGAGTTTGAGACCAGCCTGGCCAACATGCTGAAACCCCATCTCAAACTCTGTCTCAACAACAACAACAACAAAACATTTGCAGTGTGTGTGGTGGCACACACATGTAATCCCAGCTACTCAGGAGGCTGAGGCAGCAGAATCGTTTGAATCCAGGAGGTGGAGGTTGCAGTGAGCCAAGACTGCCCCACTGCACTCCAGCCTGGGTGACAGAGGGAGACTCCCTCTCAAAAAAAAAAAAAAAAGCCAGGCATGGTGGCAGGTGCCTATATCCCAGCAACTTGGGAGGCTGAGGCAGGAGAATCGCATGAACTCAGTGGTCGGAAGTTGCAATGAGCTGAGATGGAGTCATTGCACTCCAGCAATCCTGAGGAGACTTAAGGACTAAATGTAGTATAGTCTCCTGGATGAGATCCTGGGACAGGAAAAGAACATTAGGGGAAATGGTAAATCTGAATCAAGATGAACCTTGGTTAATAATAGTGTATCAGTATTGGTTTACTGGGGCCGGGCATGGTGGCTCACATCCTAGCACTTTGGGAGGCTAAGGTGGGAAGATCTTGATGTCAGGAGTTTGAGACTAGCTTGGGCAACATAGCGAGACCGCATCTCTCTAAACTGTTTTTTTCAGTTAGTCAGTGTGGTAGTACACACTTTAGTCCCAGTTGCTAGGGAGGCTGAGGAGGGAGAATTGCTTGAGCCCAGGAGTTTAAGGCTGCAGTGAGCTGTGACTGTGCCACTATGCTCCAGCCTGGGCAACAGGGCAAGACGCCATCTCGCCAAAAATTTTTTCATTTTTTTCTTTGTTTTTTTTTTGAGACGGAGTTTTGCTCTTTTTGTCCAGGCTGGAGTGCAATGGCGAGATCTCAGCTCACCGCAACCCCGCCTCCTGGTTTCAAGTGATTCTCCTGCATCAGCCTTCCGAGTAGCTGGGATTACAGATAATGCGCCACCACACCTGGCTAATTTTGTATGTTTAGTAGAGATGGGGTTTCTCCATGTTGGTCAGGCTGGTCTCGAACTCCCAACCTCAAGTGATCTGCCCACCTCGGCCTCCCAAAGTGCTGGCATTATAGGCGTGAGCCACCACATCCGGCCTTAAATTTCTTTTTTAACTGAGACAAAGTCTCACTGTATTGCCCAGGCTAGGAACTCCAAGACTCAAGTAATCCTCCCACTTTGGCCTCCCGAAGTGCTGGGATCATAGATGCCCAGCCAGGTTTTTTAACTGTAGAAATTTACATACTAATTTAAGATGTTAATACCAAGGAAGCCAGGTAGAAGGGTATATGTGAACTCTGGTATCTTGGCAATTTGTAATTCTAAAACTGTTTTAAAATTAAAAGTTTACTCAACTTCTCAATGTGCTGCTAAAGAAAAAATAAAAAATTAAAAGTTTTATTTTTAAAATTCTTATTTATTTTTTTGAGACAGGGTCTCGCTCTGTCACTCAGGCTGGAGTGCAGTGGGGTGATCTTGGCTCACTGCAACCTCTGCCTCTCATGTTCAAGTGATTCTCCCACCTCAGCCTCCCGAGCAGCTGGGATTATAGGCATGCACCACCACACCCGGCTGATTTTTGTATTTTTAGTAGAGATGGGGTTTCACCATGTTGGCCAGGCTGGTCTTGAATTCCTGGCTTCAAGTGGTCCACCTGCCTCAGCCTCCCAAAGTGCTGGGACTACAGGCGTGAGCCACTGCGCCCAGACCATTTTTTAAATCTTTTTTAGAACCAAGGTCTTGTTATACTGCTCAGACTAGATTCTAACTCCTGGGCTCAAGCAATTCTCCTGCCTCAACCTCCTAAGCAGCTGAGACTAAAAGCATGTGCCACCACACCAGCCAAAAAGTTTATATGTTTTTTTAAAAAAAGAGAGGACTTCGGACTTCCTGGAGCACAGGCTTCAAATAGCAGCTGAGTCCACAGTTGTGCTCCGTTCCGTCTGGCTCTTTCTTCCTGAGTGCCTGTGAAGAACAGGCTTTGGCCCTGCCTGTGCGGCTCCAGCCTGCCGGTGATTGTCCTTTCCTGACCGCCTGTCCTGCGGACTCTGGGCTTGCTTAGCCAACCCCACAAATGCAGAAGCCAAGCTTTTACAAATACTTTTATGTAGATGTATGTCTCTATATGGTTTTTTTGTTTGTTTGAGACAGAGTCTCGCTCTGTCACCCTGGCTGGAGTGCAGTGGCGCGATCTCGGCTCACTGCAACCTTTGCCTCCTGGGTTCAAGCAATTCTCCTGCCTCAGCTTCCCGAGTTGCTGGAACTACAGGCATGTACCACCACACCTGGCTAATCTTTGTATTTTAGTAGAGACAGAGTTTCACCATGTTGGCCAGGCTGGTCTCAAACTCCTGACCTCAGGTGATCCACCTGCTTCGGCCTCGCAAAGTGCTGGGATTACAGGCGTGAGCCACCGTGCCCGGCCAGAAGCCAGCCTTTTATGAATCTATGCAGATGTGTGTCCCTATATGTTTATATCTGTATCTGTGTATCTTTCCCACTTGTTCTGCTTCTCTGGTTTGAACCCTAACACAACTAGTTTTTTTTTTTTTTTTTGAGTTGGAGTTTCGCTCTGTCACCCAGGCTGGAGTGCAGCAGCACGATCTTGGCTGAGTGCAATCTCTGCCTCCTGGGCACAACTAGTATTTTATAATCTGTTAGGAATTCAAATGTTTTTCAAAAGATCAAACTACATATTTAAACACATTTCAAATACAAACTTTTAAAATCATATTATGAAGCATCAAGTAAAATTCTACATTATTAGGTCAGGGACAGTGGTTTATGCCTGTAATCCCAGTACTTTGGGAAGCCAAGGCAGGCAGATTGCTTGAGCTCAGGAGTTTGAGACCAGCCTAGGCAACATAGCAAGACTCTGTCTCCACAGAAAACACAAAATTTAGCTGGGCATAGTGATTCGTGCCTGTAGTCCCAGCTGCTCAGGAGGCTGAGGTGGGAGGACCACTTGAACCCAAGAATTTGAGGCTGCAGCGAAGCACGATTGAGCCATTGCACTACAGCCTGGGTGACAGATTGAGACCTGATCTCAAAAAAAAAAATTCATTATATAATTCTACTCTATTAGCAAATAAAATGAAAGAAATATTTAAAAATAGACCAGGTGCAAGTGGCTCATGCTTATAATCCCAGCACTTTGGGAGGCTGAGGCGGGTGGATCACCTGAGGTCAGGAGTTCGAGACCAGCCTGGCCAACATGATGAAAACCCGTCTCCACTAAATATACAAAAATTAGCCAGGCACGGTGGTGGGTGCCTGTAATCCCAGCTACTCGGGAGGCTGAGGCAAGAGAATCGCTTGAACCCAGGAGGCGGAGGGTGTGCGCCTGTAATCCCAGTTACTGGGGAGGCCAAGGCAGAAGAATTGCTTGAGTCTTCAAGCAATTCTTGCTGGGATTACAAGCGTGAGTCACCATGCCTGGCCAAATATTTTTCTTTAAGTCCTTCATCTTTAATCCCACTTCCTTTTGTTTATTTTGAGATTATCTGATGGAATTCTTGGGGGAAAGGTTAGGACTGCATTCTTTTTTTTTTTTTTTTTTTTTTGAGACGGAGTCTCGCTCTGTCGCCCAGGCTGGAGTGCAGTGGCGCAATCTCGGCTCACTGCAAGCTCCGCCTCCCGGGTTCATGCCATTCTCCTGCCTCAGCCTCTCCGAGTAGCTGGGACTACAGGCGCCCGCCACCACACCTGGCTAATTTTTTGTATTTTTTAGTAGAGACGGGGTTTCACTGTGGTCTCGATGTCCTGACCTCGTGATCCGCCCGCCTCGGCCTCCCAAAGTGCTGGGATTACAAGCGTGAGCCACCGCGCCCGGCCCTAACTCTTGATAGTATAGAAAAGTATAGAAGTGTGAAATAATGGAAACATTATTATTGTTTTTTTGAGAAAGTCTCGCTCTGTCACCCAGGCTGGAGTGCAGTGGTGAGATCTCGGCTCTCTGCAACCTCTGCCTCCTGAGTTCAAGTGATTCTGCCACTTCAGCCTCCCGAGTAACTGAGATTACAGGCATGCGCCACCACGCCTGGGTAATTTTTGTATTTTTAGTAGAGACAGAGTTTTGCCGTGTTGGCCAGGCTGGTCTTGAACTTCAGACCTCAAGTGATTCACCTGCCTCGGTCTCCCAAAGTGCTGGGATTACAGGTGTGAGCCACTGCACCCGGCCTGGAAAAATTATTTTTAAAATAATTAAGTGTGTCCTTATTCAACTTGGAATTTTAGTGAATCAAAACTCCATGAAAAGTCTTAATACGAAATAATTCAGATATCAGATTCAGGCCAAAGCAATAGTATTACACCAACAAAAATACCAGTATTTCCATATTTAAAGATAGTGCAGCAGGCTGGGTGTGGTGCCTCATGCCTGTAATCCTAGAACGTTTGGAGGCAATGGCAGATGGATGACTTGAGGCCAGGAATTCGAGACCAGCCTGGCCACCATGATGAAACCCTGAGTTTACTAAAAATACAAAAATTAGATGGGCGTGTTGGCACGTGCTTGGAATCCCAGCTACTCAGGAGGCTGAAACTTGAGAATCACTTGAATCCAGGAGGGAGAGGTTGCAGTGAGCTGTGAGCTGCGTTGGCACCACTGCGCTCCAGCCTCAGAGACAGAGTGAGACTCTTATCTCCAAAAAAAAAAAAAACACAATGTACAAGGATGCTTGAAAACCAGGATGCTGAAGACCAAGGTAGAAGGAGTAGGATGGAACATAAACAGAATACATTCTGAATGAATGCTTCTTGAATAACTCCATGATATTTTAGACAATTACCCTGTCTGCCCTAAAACAGACCTAAAGCTAATGAGTGAGTTTCCTTGCTCTATCAGTGAACTAATTAATATTTTTTTCTGAGAGCTACCGTATGGCTAAATGGGCATTACTGAGTGAAGACTAGCTATGGGCAGCATTCTGCTAGGGTTTTGTTCGTTCTTAATTTTTTTTTTTTTTTTTCAGAGACAGGTCTATGTTGCCCACACTGGAATACAGTGGTGTAATCATAGTACACTATAACCTTGAACTCTTGGGCTCAAGTAATCCTCCTGCCTCAGCCTCCTGGATAGCTGGGACTACAGGTGTGTGTCATCATGCCCAGTTGATTTTTTTTATTTTTATTTTAACTTATTCTGCAGACACAAGCTCTTGCCCTGTTGCCTGGACTGGTCTCCAATTCCTGACCTCAAGTGATCCTCCCACCTCAGCCTCCCAGTATTGGGATTACAGGCATAAGCCACTGTGCCCAGCCTTTTATCACATCTTGAAGTCAGTAAGAAGTGGATCATCTCATAAACCAGAGCTTTCAGAACAAGCCAGTATTTTGGCTATTCTTGGCCCTTTGCATTTTCTTCCTCTTTTTTTTTTCTTTGAGATGGAGTTTCACTCTTGTCACCAGGCTGGAGTGTAGTGGCGTGATCTCAGCTCACTGTAACCTCCGCCTCCCGGGTTCACGCAATTCTCCTGCCTCAGCCTCCCGAGTAGCTGGGATTACAGGTGTGCACCACTATGCTCAGCTAATTTTTTTGTATTTTTATGGTAGAGACGGGGTTTCGCCGTGTTGGCCAGGCTGGTCTTGAACTCTTGACCTCAGATGATTCACCCGTTTCCACCTCCCAAAGTTCTGGGATTACAGGCATGAGCCACCGGGCCCAGCCTGTGTTTTCATATAAATTTAGAATTAGCCAGTCGTGGAGGCACGCATCTGTAATCCTAGCACTTTGAGAGGCTGAGGAGGGAGGATCGTTTGAGCCCAGGAGTTCGAGGCTGCAGTGAGCTATAATTGCACCAGTATACTCCAGCTTAGACAACAGAGCAAGACCCTGTCTAAAAAAAAGTTAGAATCAGCTTGTCAATATTTATTAAGAAATATGTTGAGATTCATCTTGATGGTGGTGGTTTGCTAAAAAAAAAAAAGGAAGAAACAAATTAAGAAATATGTTTGGATTTTGATAAGGATTACATGTAATCTACAAATCAATTTGGGGAGAACTGATATTTACAATATTGAGTGTTCCAATCCATGAACATGGTATATTTCTCCAGACTCACACAAATATTAATGAATGCAAAAGAACACATCAGAATGGTAGGGTTGTTGATTCAGAGAACACCCATGGGAATGTCGGTCTGGCACTACTTGCCTTCTAAGGGCTGCCTCTGCTCCTTACTTCCTTTTTCTAGGTTGCCAGATTATCATGTGAACTTGTCCTATGCCCAGTGCTGATTGATTCAAGGGAAGGCACCTGCCCCAGGCTGGTCCAGTAAATGTCTTTTCACAGATTTTTGGAAGGGAGACTGAAAGAGAGTTGAACCAGGCTCTCTGATTGCAAAATATAAAATTTAGGAGCTCCCTGTAACCATGCTTCAGATTATGTGAACTAGAGGATTGGGGGAATTGCTGAGGAAAAAGGACAAATCTCAGAGAAACAGAGATAAGACAGGAGAGGAGAGTGGTGTTTGAGTCTCTGACTCCATATAGTTCTTAAGGCCAATCAATTCTGAGAGAGAGAACTATCTTGTTTATGAATTCCAAGAGACAATCCATAAATCTGTCTTAGGCTTAAGCTAGTTTGAGTTGGATTTCTGTCACTTGGAACAAGAGTCGTAACTACTGCAGTTGAGTGGAGTTAAAAGGTATAGCCTCGGCTGGGCATGGTGGCTCACGCCTGTAATCCCAGCACTTTGGGAGGCCGAGGCGGATGGACCACGAGGTCAGGAGATCGAGACCATCCTGCCTAACACGGTGAAACCCCGTCTCTACTAAAAATACAAAAAATTAGCCAGGTGTGGTGGCGGGCACCTGTAGTCCCAGCTACTCGGGAGGCTGAGGCAGGAGAATGGCATGAACCCGGGAGGCAGAGCTTGCAGTGAACCGAGATTGCACCACTGCACTCCAGCCTGGCCAACAGAGCGAGACTCCATCTCAAAAACAAAAAAAAAAGTATAGCCTCAATAGGTGAGCTAGCTTTGGCTTTAAAAGGCTTACTGTTTGAATTACACTCCATTCCTTCTGGTGCCCCTAGAAAGAGCCGTCTCTAACACAGGCCAGCAGCTGGTAGACACTCTGTTTTTTTTTCTCTGCAGGAATTTTACTGCCTTGATTCGGGACAGATTATCAAGAGGTGGGCACCATTATCCTCTCTTTCATGCAGGATTTATTACATGTAAGTATCTGTCTTATTTTTATGTTTGCATGCTACGTTTTGGTTAGAATTTAATGATCATATCTCTCATCAAGATTACCCACATAAGCCGGGCGCGGTGGCTCAAGCCTGTAATCCCAGCACTTTGGGAGGCTGAGGCGGGCGGATCACGAGGTCAGGAGATCGAGACCATCCTGGCTAACACGGTGAAACCCCGTCTCTACTAAAAACACAAAAAATTAGCCGGGTGTGTTGGCGGGCGCCTGTATTCCCAGCTACTCGGGAGGCTGAGGCAGGAGAATGGCGTGAACCCAGGAGGTGGAGGTTGCGGTGAGCCGAGATCGCGCCACTGCACTCCAGCCTGGGGGACAGAGAAAGACTCCGTCTCAAAAAAAAAAAAAAAAAAAAGATTACCCACATGATCACTCTAAGGCTGTTGTAAGCCTAACTGACAAGTACTCCATATGTCAAGATGTCAAGTGCAACCCAAAATAAGATGCAAGCACCCAATGGGACTGAAAGAGAAATGCTAGAAATCTTCAGCCTTACTGCCTTTCTTGATAATGACCATGCATTCTGTGAGGGAGAAAGTGTTATAGTGATAGAAAGGTAAGGTTCTGAATTTTGAAGAGATGGGAGGCCAGGTGTGGTGGTTCACACCTGTAATCTCAGCATTTTGGGAGGCCAAGGTGAGTGGATTACTTGGAGCCAGGAGTTCCAGATGAGCTGGGCAACGTTGTGGGCCGCATCTCTAAAAATAAAAATAAAAAAAATTGGCTGGGTGTAGTGGCTCGTGCCTGTAATCCCAGCTACTCAGGAGGCTGAGATGGTAGGATCGCTTGAGGAGGTCAAGGCTGCAGTGAGCTGTGATCATCCCACTCCAGCCTGGGTGACAGAGTGAGACCCTGTCTCAAAAAAAAAAAAAAAAAAAAAAAAAAGATTGGAGGGAAGAATTTTTGAAGATACTGTGGTACAGGGAAAGGGCGTGCCGTATGTATGCAGATGGTACTCAACTTTACTAACAACTCTTGAACAGGCTACTCTTTCATACATTTTATATACTGTATACTGACAGACACAACACACTTTTCAAAGGCCACATTCGAACCTTTTTTTTTTTTTAAGACGGAGTCCTACTCTGTCGCCCAGGCTGGAGTACAGTGGCACGATCTTTGCTCACTGAAACCTCCACCTCCTGGGTTCAAGCGATTCTCCTACCTCAGCCTCCTGAGTAGCTGGGACTACAGGTGCGTGCCACCACGCCCGGCTATTTTTTTGTATTTTTAATAGAGGCGGGGTTTCACTGTGTTAGCCAGGATGCTCTCTATCTCTTGGCCTCATGATCCCCGCCCCCTCGGCCTTCCACAGTGCTTGGATTACAGGTGTGAGCCACCGTGCCTGGCTGTACTACTTTGAATAGGTCTCAATAGGTTTTAACAGTTAATTATTTTTAAATTAATTTCAGAAATCTACAACATGGATGAAACTTGAAGACATACTTAGTGAAATAAGCCAGACACAAACGGACAAATGTCATTTGAATCCACTTTTATGAGGTCCCTAGAATAGGCAAATTCACGTAGACAAAAACTAGATTTGAGGTTATCAGGGTGAGGGGGAAGGAAGAATGGGGGGCTGTAGTTAATGGTTTAGAGTTTCTGGTTGGGAAGATGAAAGAGTTCTGGAGATGGATGGTGGTGAAGGTTGCCCAACAGTGTGAATGTACTTAGTGCCACGGAGCTGTATGTTTAAAAATAGTTAAAGTGGAAATATTGATGCTATGTATGTTTTACCGCAATTATAAAAATGGAGCCAAGTGTGGTGGCTCACGCCTGTAATCCCAGCACTTTGGGAGGCTGAGATGGGTGGATCACCTGAGGTTGGAAGTTCGAGACCAGCCTGACCAACATGGAGAAGCCTCGTCTCTACTAAAAATACAAAAAATTAGCTGGGCATGATGGCGCATGGCTGTAATCCCAGCTACTCAGGAGGCTGAGGCAGAAGAACTGCTTGAACCCGGGAGGCAGAGGTTACGGTGAGCCAAGATTGTGCCATTGCACTCCCGCCTGGGCAACAAGTGTAAAACTCTGTCTCAAAAAAAATAAAAATAAAAAGGAAATGGGGCTCTACGTAGCAGGAGAGAGAGGGAAAGATACATATTATACTTCTTTTTTTTTTTTTTTTTGGGAGTCTTGCAAAAGAAAAAAAAAGGAAACGGGGCTCTACCTAGCAGGAGGGAGAGGCAGAGATAAATTTATTTATTTATTTATGTATTTTTTGAGATGGAGTCTGGCTCTGTTGCCAGGCTGGAGTGCAGTGGCGCGATCTTGCCTCACTGCAACCTCCACCTCCTGGGTTCAAGCCATGCCCCTGCCTCAGCCTCCTGAGTAGCTGGGACTACAGGTGTGTGCCACCACGCCCACCTAATTTTTGTATTTTTAGTAGAGACGGGGTTTCACCATGTTGGCCAGAATAGTCTGTATCTCTTGACCTCATGATCCGCCTGAGTCGGCCTCCCAAAGTGCTGGGATTACAGGCGTGAGCCACCGCTCCTGACCACTTCCTCTTCTTTTTTTTCTTTTTTTTTGAGAGGGAGTCTCACTCTGTAGCCCAGGCTGGAGTGCAGTGGCGTGATCTTGGCTCACTGCAAGCTCCACCTCCTGGGTTCACGCCATTCTCCTGCCTCAGCCTCCCGAGTAGCTGGGACTACAGACGGCCGCTACCAAACCCGGCTAATTTTTTGTATTTTTAGTAGAGACGAGGTTTCACTGTGTTAACCAGGATGGTCTCGATCTCCTGACCTTGTGATCCGCCCGCCTCAGCCTCCCAAAGTGCTGAGATTACAGGCGTGAATCACCGCGCCCAGCCTTTTTTTTTTTTTTTTTTTTTTGGATGGAGTTCCATTCTTGTTGCCCAGCCTGGAGTGCAGTGGCATGAGCTTGGCTCACTGCAACCTCCGCCACCTGGGTTCAAGCAATTCTATCTCAGCCTCCCGAGTAGCTGGGACTATAGGCACACACCCATGCCCAGCTAATTTTTTTTTTTTTTTTTTTGAGACGGAGTTTCACTCTTGTTGCCTAGGCTGGAGTGCAATGGCATGATTTTGGCTCACTGCAACCTCTGCCACTTGGGTTCAAGCGATTCTCCTGCCTCAGCCTCCCGAGTAGCTGGGATTACAGGCATGCACCACCATGCCTGGCTAATTTTGTTTTTTTTTTTTGAGACAGAGTCTCGCTCTGTCGCCCAAGCTGGAGTGCAGTGGTGTGATCTCGGCTCACTGCAAGCTCCGCCTCCTGGGTTCACGCCATTCTCCTGCCTCAGCCTCCCAAGTAGCTAGGACTACAGGCTCCCGCCACCATGCTGGGATTACAGGCGTGAGCCACTGTGCCCGGCTAATTTTGTATTTTTAGTAGAGACGGGGTTTCTCCATGTTGGTCAGGCTGGTCTCCAACTCCCAATCTCAGGTGATCCACCCACCTTGGCCTCCCAAAGTGCTGGGATTACAGGCGTGAGCCACCGTACCTGGCCTTTTTTTTGTAGTTTAGTAGAGCTGGGATTTCACCATGTTGCCCAGGCTGGTCTTGAACTCTTGAGCTCAGGCAATCCGCCCACCTCGGCCTCCCAAAATGCTAGGATTACAGTCGTGAGCCACCAAGCCCAGCCCAATATTGCACTTCTTAAATGCACTTCTCTATTCCTTAATTGTCTTAAGTGTTATTATATTCTTATAATTTTAAAAGAATAAAGATTTTTTGGGAGGCCAGGCATTGTGGCTCACACCTGTAATTCCAGGACTTTGGGAGGCCCAGGTGGGCAGATCACTTGAGGTCAGGAGTTCGAGACCAGCCTGGCTGACATGGTGAAACCGCCAACTCTGTAAAAAATAGAAAAGTTAGCTGGTGTGGTGGTGCGTGCCTGTAGTCCCAGCTACTTGAGAGATTGAGACATGAGAATTGCTTGAACCCAGGAACTCAGGAGGTGGAGGTTACAATGAGCTGAGATGGAACCACTGCACTCCAGGCTGGGCAACAGAGTGAGACTCAGTAAAAAAAAAAAAAAAGAAAAAAAAGAAACAGACTGGGGGTGGTGGCTCACACCTGTCATCCCAGCACTTTGGGAGGCAGAGGTGGGGAGATCACGAGGTCAGGAGTTCAAGACTATCCTGACCAATATGGTGAAACCCTGTCTCTACTAAAAATACAAAAATTAGCCGGGCATGGTGGTGTGCGCCTGTAGTCCCAGCTACTTGGAGGCTGAAGCAGGAGAATTGCTTGAACCCGGGGGGTGGAGATTGCAGTGAGCCAAGATGCTGCCACTGCACTCCAGCCTGGGCTACTGAGCAAGACGCCATCTCAAAAAAAAAAAAAAAAAAAAAAAAAGTTTTTTTTTTTTAAATAAAAAGTAAAGGCTGGGCGCAGTGGCTTACGCCTGTAATCCCAGCACTTTGGGAGGCCGAGGTGGGTGGATCACAGGGTCAGGAGTTCAAGACCATAATGGCCAACATGGTGAAACCCTGTCTCTACTAAAAATACAAAAATAATTGGGCGTGGTGTTGCGTGCCTGTGGTCCCAGCTACTTGGAGGCTGAGGTGTGAGGATCGCTTTAGCCCAGGAGATGAAGGCTGCAGTGAGCTGTGATGGCGCCACTTCACTCCAGTCTGGGCATAAGAACGAGACCCTGTCTCAATAAATAAACAAACAAGTAAACAAAACAAAATCTTATGTTTACATCACAAAACCAAGCACCAATTACTAGACCACCTTGTAAGGTAGAAACACTCTGGTCTGAACCCCTGGCAGGGAGCTCGCATCCAGTAAGCCCCAGCTCAACACCACATCCTTGTACCAAAGAGAGTTTGAGATTAAAATCCAGAAAAGCAAAGTTCATGCTTCTTGTGGTTTTGGAGTCTCAGAAGGTGGTTTTATTGTTTCTTAATCATATTGATCCTTCTTTTAGCCAACATGGTGAAACCCCCTCTCTACTCAAAATACAAAATTAATTGGGTTTGGCGGCACATGCCTGTAATCCCAGCTACTCTGGAGGCTGAGACAGGAGAATTGCCTAGAACCTGGGAGCCAGAGGTTGCAGTGAGCCGAGATCATGCCAGCCTGGGCAACAGAGCAAGACTCTGTCTCAAAGGAAAAAAAAATGTCTAGATGCAGTAGCTAAGTATGCAGAAGCCATTTCAGTGTGGGAGGCGAGGTGACTGAGTCCAGGGACTCCAGGTTTCTGGCTGAGGGGTTGAGACCACCCATGGTCATTGTGATGAGATGAAGACGGAGAATGAGCTGGGCTGGGGGAAGGTGGTCATCTCCTCTGGAAGTGATTAGTTTGAGACTCCTGTTGGGTAGCCCACTGGGCATGGTCAGTAGGCAATTGAGGAGCTGAGAGGGTTTGGAGCTGGGATAGACCCCAGCCTCACCATGTGGGCAGTAGTGGGGGTCACAAAGTGTGAAGATGGCTAAGAAAGAGGTCTGGGTGGGGGTCTGGGGAGTCAGCAGCCAGGCATGGGCCATTGAGAAACAGATGCCAGGGGAAGAGGAAAGGGGACTCTCAGACCCCAAGGGGAAAAGAGTCACTGGAAAGAGGGGCCAGCCCCGTGTCACATCCAGCGGAGACACCAGGTACAGCAGAAGGACCTTGGACATGACTATGAGGAGGGCCTTGTTGGCCATGACCTGGGAGAGATGGGGATGAGAGCCTGGGGGACCACACCATGTCCCCAGCACACGAAACAGTGCCTGGTAGACAGGATGGATCTATAGATGGATGGACAGGTAGATGGATGGACGAATGGACAGATGATAGATGGATGCAAAGAGAGATGAATAGATGGACAGATACATAGATGGACAGATGGGTGGACAGATGGACAGATGGAATGAATGATCAGAAAAGGCTTCATGAACAAAGTGAGACTGAGCTGCATCTCCATGGATAGATCTAAAAGCAGAGGAGTCTCCTCTTGAGTCAGAAATGACCCAGTGGCCTGGTCAAGGGAGGAAGTCAGCCTGGCTTGACTGTGGACACTTGTGGCGGATTTCAGAGGCTCTTAAAATGGAGCCAAGTGAGGTTGGGCAGGTCTGAGCCAGCTGAGGACTCCTCAGCCACACCACACAGCTGCCTGAGGGGATGTGTCACTCAGGGAGTTGCTGGGACCTACTGGGCCATCGTTGCCATCAGCACCAACAGCTTCAGAGAGGGGGACACACGCTGGGGTGACTCCAAGGCTGTGGGCAGCACCTGCCTCAGATGGTACAGGCACAGAGACACTACTGGGGGACTGGCCAACCCCCTGCCCTGTGCCCAGGTCACAAACTACACACTGCAGCCCTGTGCCCCTCACACCCAGCAGGTTCCTGCTCCAGCACGGCTCCTAGACTGGCCCCAGGTGCTGGCCCCGGGGGTTTCAATCCAAGCATAATTCAGTGACGCATGTGTTTGGCAGCGGGACCCAGCTCACCGTTTTAGGTAAGTGGCTCTCACAACTTTCCCCAGCCTGTCGCACCCTCTCCTGTCTCTGCAAAAATCTGTTTTCTCTCTCTGGGGCTTCTTCCCATCTGGCCCAGGCCTTAAGCACAGAACCCTTCCTTTCTCCATGGGGTCTGAGGGAAGCGGGCTAGTCTCAGGTCAACTGGCTTGAAGGGCCCCTACAGTGGGAGCAGCCACCTTCAGGTTCCAACAGCGGGACACAGCCTGGTCCTGGGGCCTGGGCTGGGATTGGGTGGGGTCAGGGCTCCTCCCCTCTCCCAGGGCAGATGTCTGAGTGAGGGACAGAGGCCGGTTCTGATGAGGGGCCCTGGAGTGGCCTTAGAGACAGTCCCCGGGACCCCAGGGTCTAGGCTGAGGGCTGGATGCCCATCCAGCCTGTGAGGGCCACACGGGGGCCTGGGGACACAGGGGTCACCTTGAGGGGAGACCAGTGGAGGGCACAGAGAGGGCTCTGGGTCTAGGCTGCAGCTCTGTGGCCTCTGCTGGGTCGTGAGGACATGGCGTAACAGAGGGACAGATGAGACTGGGTGAGCTCCCAGAGCCCAGTCCTCCCAGGACATTCACCAGAAAGGAGAGGGTCTGTTAGGGCAGAGATGTGTCTGTCCCTGGAGCCCCGTCACCTTTGGGGCCTGGTGTCTCTCTGTTCGTGGGTCAACCTCCCACCTTCATTTGAGGAAGGGCACCTTAGACTCTGGAGGCGACTAGTGGGGAGTACACGGGAGTGCAGAGAACTCCACGGCTGTCAGGTGAAGTCCAGGGGCATCAGAATCTGCTGGGGTGGGCATGGGGGCTGCGGTCCCCCGAAGTCTGGGGGAGCAGCCCCAAGAACCCAGCTGCTGTGAAGGGTCCTGTGGTTGGGCTGGTGGGGACGGGGCGACCTGCCAGGTCACACCGCAGAGAAGACAGTGGCCCCTGCAGAATGTTCATAGGTTCCCAGCCCCCACCCCACCTGCAGGGGCCTGGAGCTGCAGGATCCCAGGGGAGGGGTCTCTCTCTGCATCCCAAGCCATCCAGCCCTTCTCCCTGTACCCAGTAAACCCTCAATAAATATCCTTTGTCAACCAGAAATCCTGCCCCCTCTCTTCATTTCTTATCTCTGATAATTTGATGCTTCTCCTGGGTTCTCAGTGTGGTGTTGGGGGAATCCTGGCACCAGTGGGAAAGTAGCCTGCAGGAGAGGATCACAGCCTCCCAGGGGTGTCACCTGGGGAAATAGGCCAGGATAGGAGGCGTCGGCTCTCTGGACACCAGTCCCTCCATTCTCTCCCTCCTCCCCTTTCTCCTTGCAGCTCAACCCCCAACTCACTGCCTGCTTTCTGGAGGGAGCTATTTCTGGCTGAGCCTCCAGATACACCCTCTGTCCCTGTCCTGGTCTGGACCCTCTGCCCACCCACGGCCTCTCTTTCCTCAGCCTGGAAGTCCTACTCCGGGCCTGGAGTCCCTCTGCTTCTGGCCCCGGCCCCTGGAATGCCCTCCTTCCTCTCTGCCCAGCTCCCCACCCCTGAGGGCTGGACTGTCCAGGCCACCCCAACACCATCAAATTCATGAGCTCTTACATTTTGGGCCCACCTTGATTCTTCACCTGACAGCAGGTTCAGAGGTGTGAGAAAAATAGGAGGAAGCCAGGAAGGAAACACACATGAAAGGCCTGCAAGAGGCTCAGGACACTTGCAAAAGATAGGCTCTGAGCTCCCCAGGAACCTGAGCAAGAAGGGTAATAGGTGCTCCATTATTTCTTTCTTTTTTTTTAGATGGAGTCTCGCTGCATTGCCCAGGCTGGAGTGCAATGGCGCGATCTCGGCTCACCATAACCTCCACCTCCCAGGTTCAACCGATTCTCCTGCCTCAGCCTCCTGAGTAGCCAGAATTATAGGTACATGCCATAATGCCCAGCTAATTTTTGTATTTTTATTACAG